>NW_015160897.1:0-412 GCF_001447785.1 Gekko japonicus | reverse complement strand
GAGGCCCTGACTTTATCAATGCGATTCATCGTTGTGCCGCTTTGAAGGCTCCTTTGCCGTTAGCGCCCGTTTCTGATGATCCGTGGGTGCGTGATTTTCCTGGAGTATGGATTACCGATAAAGCAGAGTGTGGCACTGTGAAAAATGCTTGTGTTTTGATTGAGGGTAAGGACCCTCCGCCACAACGACAGTATCGCTACCCCATTGAGGCAGAAGTAGGGATAGCAAAAACAATTGAAGGACTTTTGAAATGGAACGTTATTCGCCCCATGCAGTCTATCTGTAATGCCACTTTGTGGCCAGTACTCAAAGCAGATGGAGTCACGTGGCGTTTAACGGTGGATTTTCGTGCTTTGAATAAGACCATGCCTCCTGTAGCCCCAATCGTGGCTAAATACAATGAAATTGTAGC
>NW_015160896.1:319222-332769 GCF_001447785.1 Gekko japonicus | reverse complement strand
TCTTCAAACATTTCACTTTCTAAATCATCGTGCCTTAAACATGAACAGTTTCTTAATATTTTTAAATAGTTCTTTTAAAAGGTATTGCACACATTTTGTCTTTAGATTTTTCTCTGTGGATGGACACAGCTCCTCTTACCTTTGGAGGTGGCCACAGTAGCAAGGGAGTACATATGGGACTCCCCCTGCTCCATCACTGGCTTCCCCATGATCTCCAAGTGGGTATCTGTCTGATTGTAGCC
Organism: Gekko japonicus; assembly: GCF_001447785.1. Lineage (NCBI taxonomy): Eukaryota > Metazoa > Chordata > Lepidosauria > Squamata > Gekkonidae > Gekko > Gekko japonicus. The sequence goes on along the minus strand of NW_015160896.1, from coordinate 332,527 downwards.
TGCAGATGCCTCTTTCCAGAATGGCTTGCTGTTTACTCCTTCCAGAAAGATGGGGTGCCCAGCTGTGGAGGAAGTCATGGCTAGTTTGGCCACTTTGGAAACTGGACTGTGTGGCATTACAACCCATTAAAGTCCTCCCCCACCCTCTTCATGATCCCCCTCCCCAAATCTCCAGGTATTTCCCAACCTGGAGCTGGCAGCCCACTGCTATTGTGTGTGGGGGGTCCATGAAATTCGTTGATGTTTAAAGGGGGGGCTCCCTCATATTGGAAAAGACTGGGAAGCAGGCAGGAAGAAGGAGTCTTACTCCCAAAAAAGCCTCCCACCTGCCCCCTGATGAATCCAACTGAAGGACATTCCCAACAGTGACCCCAAGGCACCAGGCCTCCTTGCTCCCTAGTCAGCCCCCTCCCTCAGAGCAGGTAAGCCGTGTGGCCCACCGACTCAGTCCACCTGTGCCCGACGGGAGCGTGGCTCTCTCAGGTGGCGCACCATGCCCTGCCTCCAATGGGCACTTGCCGGAGCCCTGCAAGGAGTCAGACGGGCGCTAGAGAGCCTTCAGCCATTGAGTGATGCACACGCAGCCCGCCAACTCAGTCCACCTGTGCTTGATGGGAGCGTGGCCCTCTCAGGCGGCGTGTGCTGCCCCACCTCCAGTCTCCCCCAATGCGCACTTGCCATAGCCCCACAAGGAGCCAGACAGGTGCTGGTCTCCTCTTCTGCCAGCAAGTGCTCCGTGTGCAACCTGCTCCTCCCCAGCTGCCACCGTGGCCGCGACCCTTTTTCCTTTCCCGCAGAGGGATTCCTGGGAAAGGAAGGGCTGGGAAAGGAAGGGCAGGCAGGCACGCGGGTGCTTACTTTGGCTTGGCTTTGTTGCCTTGCCTGTGGACATGCTGCAGGCGGGGGGGAGGGCAGGCGGTGGCAAGCAAACCTTGCAAGCTGCAAGCAAAGGCTCCAAGAGCCGCAGGCTGCTCGTGAGCCTCAGTTTGGCCACCCCTGAAGTCTATAGCCTCTTTTGTGAATTCTTTAAAATGTGGTGAGACAAATAAAAGTTGAAACTAGAAGCATCCTTTGTTTTTGCTGAGGTGGTGGTGGTGGTATGCTCTCTCAGTCTGGCTCCCCCTCGACTTCTCTCTCTTTCCCCCCCCACGCAGCCAGTTCAGAGAGGAGGAGGTGGTGGCACGATTGGTTGCCGTTTCGGCAGCTCTGCTCCCTGCTCCCCTCAGTGGCGGGTGGGATGGCCGGCTCTCCCCGCTCCCTGCTGCTCCTGCCACCTTTGCTGCTTGGGCTGGCACCTACTGGTGCCCACACAGGCATAGCAGGAGTGCTTGGCTGGGCCTGGGAAAAGCAGCAGCAGAGGGGAGGCAGGAGCCGGATGGCGGGGGAGGACAGGTGAGCCGGGGCTCTTGGCTGCCTCTGCTGCCACTGACATCGTTTCAGAGCACATGCTGCACCTCTACCACCACTACAGCGGGCAGACCAACGACTCAGCCCATGATGTTCTGAGGGCAGGAGAGGTGGGGAGGGGAGGGGTGGACTTGAAAGCCATCCGGAACACCGTTCCTGGGCATTCCGGCTGAAAAATAGCCCTGCTGATCACTGACCCAATGTGGAGTCAGTGTTAAAACGCTGTATAACTGTTGTGCAAGCAGTGCCTCATTGCGCTACTGTCCAATTGCCTAGGTAATGGATTCAGGTATAGCCTAATCTCTCTACTACCTTTTCCCCTCAGAACGTTTCTCTATACTGAACCTCCGAGCATATTGTATTTGTAGGGTTGCTAGCTGTGGGTTGGGTTTCCAGGTATGGACATGGAGCTTGGGGCATGGAGCTTGGGGAAGGCAGGGTTTGGTGAGGGGAGGGACCTCAGTCATAGAATCCAGCCATTTTCTCTGGGGAACTGATCTTGGTCACGTGGCGATCAATTGTAATAGTGGGAGATCTGCAAATGCCACCCAGAGGTTGACAACCCTAAGTATTTGCTTTACTTAAGCTTATTGTGAAGCCCCACTTTATAGACCAATAACAGTCAGCATGATTTCCTGGGACATGGATAAGAGGCTTTGTAATTTAATACAGTTATTTAAAAATAAATAGTTTGTAGTGAAGGAAAATACCTTCAAAACTATATTGCCGTTAAAAGCTGCTCTAACACCCTCAGCATGGATTGATTCAGAAATTTATGTGCTTTCTCATATGAACTTCTCAGTCATTTTGATTAATTGTATCCTATTTTGACACTCTAAAATACCTTAAACTGTTAACTGTAATTGTTTATATTCAGTACTGTGTTTTAAAAAGGCTTTTTAAATGTCTAATTTTCTAAACTTCATAATTCTACACTCTTCAGCCTTAGCTAATACACTGTATCATCACATCACTGCTGTACTCCCTATCCTCCCTAAACTCCATCTTCCCCAGACATTACCACCGAATCTTCAGGAATTTCTCTACCCAGAGTTGGCAACCATGAATGGGGAAAATGCAGGTACACGGAAGAGTATGCACAATTTCATTTCTTTCTCCTGCTACCGCTGCAAGAAGTTTTTGGAATGAGCTGAAGGTCTTACTGCACCACACTTCGTTAATAAAGAACAGCCGTTGTCCTCAAGTCGCCTTCTGCCTACAGATGATAAGGGAAGCCACAAGTTCTCTTGTGACTGTGAAGAGCCTATAGTATGTCAGGAACAGAAGTAATACTGAGCCACTCAAAATAGCTCATGACAGACCTTAAGGTCCTCCTGATGATTTAATAGCATAGTTTGCGTGTGGAGATATTTCATCATCTTGGTAGAGTTCAGCTCTTGCCTCCTTTTATTGCTCTCTCTGAGTGATGATGGCCAATTCTGTCTGCTGCTAGTAAAAATTTCCATTAGTTGTTGAGGGAGCTATGTTTGGGGGGGGGGAGTATAGATTTTTCAAGGGATTAGGGCTGAACATAGTCATATCCAGGATTTGGTGGAGGACATGTGGTATCAAAAGAGGAAGAACCTTTCATTCAAATAAACACAACGTTTAAAGGAATGCACCACATATTCCCTTATAAACAGCAGGTTTAATCAGTTGTTACATACATTGAGGCAAATTTGTTGTTTCTGCAGGCAAGTGACAAGTGGTTTTTTTTTTGGGGGGGAGGGACTGGTCTTTTGACTAGTGCATGATTTCCAGTCTGGCATGAGAACTAGAACTGGGTTTGTTTGTTCGTTTGTTTACTACTTCGATTTCTATCCTGCCTTCCCCAAAAGCGAGCTCAGGATGGGCTACAAAGTCACATAAAAATCATGACTAACATAACAATAAATAGAAGTTTAACAATAAAATTAACATTAAAATCAATTATGCAGCAAACCAGAGTAAGCTTGCCTTGATAACACAGCTTGGATGGAAACGTTTCAGAGTGGCACTGCTGAATAATTTACTAGATGAAAAAACAGCGCTGCCAGTAAGGGATACTTCTCAGAATTAGAACATCCATTGGTTTTCTAGGTAAAGAAAGTAAAGGATGACCTTAGTCAATGGATAGCTTTGAGGATGTTTTGAGACATTTATTTCCTACTGTGGTGAATGCTGACATTAACAGTAAATTATAGAAATATGAGTTATTTTTGGTAATTAGCCAAAAATAATTGAATATTTTTAGATTTACTAATAAATGCTTGGCTATATGACATTTCCTGTTCATTTTAAAAGAATTAATGGTAAATCCATCATTCACCAAAAGCTTTTAAAAAGCTAGCTTTGAGTCCAGGAGCCCCTTAGAAACCAACAAGATTTTCAGGGTATAGGCTATTGAGAGTCAAAGCTCTGTCCATCAAATATCAGGTATCTCTAAATGCTACTGGACTTGGATCTAGTTTGTCTGCTGCAGACCAGCACAGATACCCTCTGAAACCAAAGTTTTAACATTTACGTTAACCAATCAAATGTGTACCTGAGCCAATAATAAACAGTCAAGAACCTGGTGATGTTTTGTACTAGACATATTTTTGAAATTCTAAGGACATTTAATAACTGTTTAAGTCACTGCTTTGTGTAATTAGGAAATGCTTAATTAGTCACAGATTTGGCTTCCATCACATGTTTATTAAATCAGAAGCCATTCTCTCCTTTAATTAGAACAAAATTTTCTGTAATTTACCGTAATGCCTTCTGTGTCATTCTTGTAACATTTTGCTCAGCCAAACTGAGTGACAATTGTGTTGACAATTAAGTATTTTATTCTTCTTCCTAGTAAAGTCAGATCTATAAAAAAAAAAACACAAAAAATGATGTCTGAGTAGAGTTTGTATCTTGGGCTGGATATGTATAAGTTGGTTTAACATATACAAGCATCTCCCCCCCCCCCCTTAAGATTTTTCTTTCACTATACTTAAACCTACATTTGTGACACTGATTGGGAAGGCTGAGCTCTTGAAGAATATTGAAAGTCCTGAAGGATATTGTATGTAGAACATTTGATTGTGTCCAGCTGTCTTTTGCTAAGAGCCTAGGGGGTCATACTGGACCAAGCATTATTACTGGATAAGTTAATGCAGCTGCAAAAATTAATGCTTCTTTTATCTTAATTTAGTCTGGAAGATGGCTAACTACCTTGAAAGGGGTGATTTGGCAATGTGGATTCATTTCATTAGAACCTCAAGGCTAGACTACTGTAATGTACTCCTCATGGGTCTGCCCTTAGTCAACTTGAAAGCTCCAGTTGATATGGGATAAGAACATAAGAACATAAGAGACGCCAATGTTGGATCAGGCCAAAGGCCCATCTAGTCCAACACTCTGTCACACAGTGGCCAAAAATACCAGGTGCCACAGCCTGGTTGCTGTTGGGAGCTAGCAGTATGTGAACACCACACCCATTCTGCAATCACTCAGTTGGTCACCAGTTAGTTACCAGGTTCAATTTAAGGATGCTGGTCATCACCTACAAAGCTCTTCTTGGCCCTAGTTCCACATACCTGCAGGACTGCCTCTCCTACTATGCTCCACCACATGCAATTTGCTGTTCCAGGCAAAACCTTCTGAATGTGCCACTCTGCTAGGGTTGCCAGGTCCTACCTGTCTGCCGGTGTGGGGGTTGGTCTCATGTTTCTTCCTGGATTTATTCTGGTGCACATGCAAAGCGCACACACCACAATGAAGTCACCCGGAAGTGATGTCATCCGACATTGGGGCAATGCTCTAGGCTTTGGGCTTTCCCTGCTTTCCAGTGGGGCCATGACAGATTGGGGCCCCAAAAATCAGGGGATTTTCCACCAGGAAAATGGCATCCCAACACTCTGGAGAAGGGTGAAATTGGTAATGGCCTGTGTGTATACATTACCTGTTGTGGCACCCATCTTGTGTAATAGCCTTCCCGAAGAGATCAAAAAGGCCCTCATATTTCTATCAGTTTGCAGAATACGCATACTCAGAAATGTATTCTGATCATAGATCAGAATAAAACATAAGCATACCAATCATAAAATTAAACACAAAATGCTATTATAGTTATTTAAAATCATTATATAACTTAAAATAGTATATTACCCTAGAGTAGAACAAATCAACTTGTTGTCGTAAGTCTCTGACATATTCTATAAGCAGCCGTGAGGAATTTTGCACAAATAATAGTTATTTGAGAGTTAGTCCCTTTCAGGAGACTCTGTGTTTTCATTATCTGAACTTCCAAGATAAGATTGTAACAAGGGGACAACAAACTTCTCACGGATATCCACATACATATTACAGTGTAGTAGTATATGACTGACTGATTCAATCTCATTAGAGCCACACATACATAGTCTTTGATCCAAAGGAATCTTTTTGAATTTTCCATTGAAAACTGCAGAAGGAGAAGCCCGCCATCTTGCCAATGTATAGGCTCTTCTTTGCTTGAGTACCACCAATAATGAAAGATATGTGGGCAGTAGTTTGCCCAATGAGCAAACCTGTAATGTTCAGGAGGTCATTTTAATAAAGGGATTAGAATTGTAGTATAATGGAACAGCTCAGGAAGGCACTTTTATAAGAGGATGAATGTATCATCTGGTTTTACTGCATAATCTCCTACTTTGTAATCTATATTCTACATTATGTTGTATCATGCTTTAGACAGTTTTTTGTTTGCATTGTTTTCTAACTCTTGAATCCTAATATTGCATTGTCTACTGGATGTCTTATGCTGTTTGATTAAAGGGTTTTCCACATTTCATAATCCTTGGTGGGTCTTATTGAGAAAGGTGATTTATAACTGAAGTATAATAAGTAAATATAATAAAAATCATCTATAAAACCCAGGTTGCTATAAGTTTAAATATGTTTAATAAAACTTGCAATTGAATAAATCTGAAGAACTCTTGATATCCCTAATTTACTAAATTCCAGGTTGTGTTCTTCCAAAGTCCAAAGTCAATTTTGCAATTGAATAAATCTGAAAGACTCTTGATATCCCTAATTTACTAAATTCCAGGTTCTGTCCTTCCAAAGTTCGTTACTTATGTCAGCCTGAATATTTCTTGTTAGTGTAAAACAACATTGTGGTATCTTAATATTGATTTAAAATAACGTTATTAACCAGACTTAATCAGAGTAGAAGGGTTTTTTTGTTTTTGTTTTTTGTGGGGGTTTTTGGTAGATCCTGGTCAATAGATAGGCAGTCTGTGGCTCTCCCAGCCCTGTCTTCAGTTTGGACACAAAGGGAATACTGGTTTTGATGGAAAACAGATGGTGGTTTGGGGGATTCAGTGCAGCTAAAATAAATCTTTTCCATGATCAACAACTGGTGTGTAGTCATGTCTGTCAGCTATAATACTATATGGTCATTTGCATCTTTTTAAAAAATGTATTTATTTGGCCAGCAAGATCTCTGGGGTTAGACATGTGAAAAGGACATTACTTAATCTAGAAAAAAACTATCACCACATGGTTTAGTGTCACAATCAGAAATACTATTTGAAATCCCCTACTGCACTCTAAATATGTATTGAATGTAAGGTTGCCAGACCCCCCGGGCCAGTGGGGGTTTACCCGATTTCTTAAGCTTCAACCCCCCACTGATCAGCTGGCTTACAGGGGAAGCCCCACTCCCAAGCCCCGCCCCCCAGCCCGAACACCTGCAAACACCCCTCTCCCTTCTCTCTTGAGAGATTTAAAGGGCCCTCCAGCTGATAGCTTTAAGTGCTTCTGACCCCTTTAAGTGCTTCTGGCCAGCGAGGACTGGCCTCGCCTGTGCACCCAAACACATCAGGCATGCGGGACTCCACTGGCCAGAAGCAGTTAAAGGCACTCCAGTGGCCAGCAGATGCCCCTCTCCCTCCCCTCTTGCAAGATTTAAAGGGCTCTCCACCAGATCGGCGGGCCTTTTAAATCTCGCAGCAGGGTAGGGGGAGGGGGGGCCACCAGGGGTTGTTTTTTGGGGGGGCGGGGCTTGGAATGGGGATGTCCCCAATGTGACATCATCACATTGGGGATGCCCCTCCAGGAACACCCCCCAAAGTCCCCCACTGGGGCTGAAGAGGGACCTGGCAACCCTAATTGAATGAGTAGGGACATATAGAGAGGGTTAAGGTTGTAGGGAGGACCAATGAAGAAAAGATTCAACAAGCAAGAACTGGATAATAGACCCCTCCTTTCATTGGGCACTACTGGTACCTACATCAGGTGTGCCCCTTATTGTCATTGTGGGCCCAAAACATTTTATGAATGGGTCTTGCCTCTGAGTGAGCTACATGAGGCAGACCAATCTTCTCAAACTATTCTGTTTCAGTATATTTCATGCATGCGCTTTGTACGTTTCTTCTACTGCTTATTGTTCACATTATAAACATCGTTCTCACATGTATCATGTGAACACTGCATCTGTCCAATGCTTTTATGTCACCCAGTGTCACTTTAGATGCAATGCTTTTACATGGAGTCAAGTTGACACCCACGTCAAGCCATCATACTCAAGAAGTGAGAAACAGAGATGCATATGCCCTTTATCTGTAAGCTCTTTATCTGTGAGCAATATTACCAAATGTGGTCATTCACATCCTGTTTAGCAATAAATTATATACATATTAATTATGGTGATTTTCTGAACTGTCCAGTTACTGGATAGCAGCAATAGCAGTGAAGGAGTTATCCTGAGAAGACATTAGGAAAGAGGACCAGAATATCTACATGTTTTAAAAGTGTCCTGTATGGTTTATGAAGGGGGGGCTTGTCATATCACATACAGAGTGTTTTATTGTATGTGGCCTATTTCAAATATTATGAAATTTGAGGAACATTTGAGGAACATGTCTCAGGAACCATGTTGTTTGAAAATGACATGCAACCTGAACCAACCATTCCCATGAATTGTTCCCATGCCGGAACCAACAAGCATGAGAAACGTTCAATGCTATGGCATGGAGCTCTGGCACAGTTGTCCTTGAAAAAGAGCAGTTTGTGTCAGAGTTCTCTCAGCCCCACCCACCTCACAGGGTGTCTGTTGTGGGGAGGGGAAGGGAAAGGAGTTTGTAAGCCGCTCTGAGACTCCAAGTGAAGGGCGGGGTATAAATCCAATATCTTCTCTTCTTCTTCTTCTTCTTCTTCTTTCCCCCCCAAGGTATCTTTTCAGAGGATGAACAATCAGAAGAACAGGAATGTTGTGTTCCTGGTAGGCATAATCCTTGCTGTATCCATTAGTAATACTGCCACATTCATATGACAATTCTATCCAATAGTACTGAAATAATTTTCCTGTCAAGAGACATGAAAAATTGTAGGCCAAACAATTCATGTGCATTTGCCATAGTTTCACATGCTGCAAACAGCTTTCTAAAGGAAAAAAAAAAGGGGATTGACTGAGGAGGTATGGAAATCACATCCAAAAGTCATAATCATTTTGTGAATGACACAGCATACTTCACATCACTTGAGCTACATTCTCACCTATTTAGTTTCCTGGAGAGATTTATGTGTGTGCCATATGAGAAGACCAAAGCTGAAAGAAGTGTGAATGAGCAAAAGTGGATAGTATTCCCCAAGGAGATGCAAAACATCCAGGTAAAAATGGATTGGAAAAATTGAAAAATACAGTTTTCATAATACCTATCAAGTATTTCTGTATTTTGCTCTTTAGCACTGAAATTGTAAAATGTGACTATTAATATTTGGGTGTTATTCTTTTAGTTTGTGGGGGGGGTTGTTGCCACTTTTCAGGTCATTCTGCCTTTAGTTCGTTATGACAGGCAAAGGTTGGGTGTGCGTAAAAGGTTTTCGTTTCTCTAGAACTATACAATATCTGGATGAGCAGATTCCAATAACAACAAATGGTTTAAACATGAAGAAAATTATTTTATTTCTTCCCATTGTATCTGAGGAAGTGAATTATGACTCATGAAAGCTCATAGTGGAATAAATGTTGTTGGTCTTTAAGGTGTCATTGGACTTCTGTTTTGTTTTGCTACAATAGACTAACATGGCTACCCCAACGGAAATACCAACCCCCCAACTATGAAGTGTGTGTGTGTGTAAAAGAGAAAGAGAGAAGAGAAAGAAACCCACTGACCTGCTGGGCCAGACATAGGGTTGCCAGCCTCCAGGTGGGGCCTGGAGTTCTCTCAGAATTAGAGCAGATCTCCAAACTACAGAGATCAGTTCACCTGGAGAAAATAATTGCTTTGGAAGGTGAACTCTGAGGTATTATACACTGTTGATGTCCCTCGCCCCACAGGTTCTACCCCAAAAATCTCCAGGAATTTCTCAACTCAGAATTGGCAGCCTTAGCCACAACAAAGCCTAGTTGGCTCTGTTTGGCTCAGTAGATCACAAGTCATGCAGCCCCACCTTTAAAAAAAAAAACACTTTGATTTTCTCCAAAGACTTTTTTTGGATTCTGAGTTGAGAATGAGCAGTCTTGCATATAACTTGCATATAAATGAATCTCTAAGTCTCCATTTTAAGACAAATTACAAACTGTGTTTAAATATAACTCAATAAGTTCCCTTGTTAATATGTTTCTGGGGCCCTGTAGGTCCCAGTGGAATCAGTAACTTCAGCAGCCTCAGCTGAGCAGGGACCAAAGCAGAACTGGCTCATGGGATTGTCATTCCAAGCAAGGTAAAAATTTGCCACCCTCCCCTGTCACTACGTCTTAAATAGCACAACATGAATTCTTGAAAAATAGCTCACCATTTCCTGAGATACATTTACTTTTAATACTAAGAATAAGGCCTGTTGTGGAAATAAATACAACAAGCTCTAGAAAGAAGCTCTGGGAGAGTGCCCCGGCCTTGGGCACTCAGCATCAATTTGCTGTGGCGACTTCACCAGGGTATAATGACACAGAGCTCACCATTAGAGGAACTGATCTATGCTACCTGAAGAGCAGTTGCAATTCTGAGTGATCTCCAGCCCTCACCTGGAGATTGGCAAGAATTGTTACCCAGGAGAAAATGGCTATTGGTGACCGGAAAAAAACCCACAGTAAAAAAAACCCACGGGAAAACAGCCCACAGAAAAAGACCCACTGTCACAAATGCTCACAGGAAAAAAGTCCACACGGAAAAAAGCCCATATACATAAAGGTCCACATGGAAAAAAGCCCACATGGAAAAATACCATGTAAAGCGCCATAGATATTTATAATTGTGGACAACTATTCATCTCCATTTATGAGAATGAACAGGTATTACCTGTATTCACATGCAACAATTTGTGTTGTTATCTTATCAAGTATAATCCTAAATATATATAATTGTCTTATACGATAGCCATTTCTTGCTTTCCCATTGGCTGTGCTATGCACTCCATCAGCCATTGGCCATTCAGTTGCCACTCAAGAGTACACGCGTGTCATTGGCTGGATGCTGGATCCACTCCTGTGGGACTAACGTATCCCTCAGTGGCTGTTGCTAGGCTACCAAGCTTGGTTCTGTAAGTAAAAAGATGAAGGAAACCCTGTCCAGGGCTTTGTGAGGAACTCATTGGGGCCAAGCCTGACTAGGGTTCCAGCTCTAGGTTGGGAAATTGCTGGATATTTTGTGATGAAGTCTACAGAAGCCAGAGCTTGATGAGGGGTGAGGCCTCAGCTAAACAGAATGCCATACAGCCCACCCTCCAAAGCTGATGATGCTCTCGGCTTTGCTCTCTGGACTCTGACCTCTGGTAATGTTTGACTACAGCTGTGTCTGGTGTTTTGGGACTTGTTTAACACTCTGCTGACTGCTCTCCCGGCTGATCCTCGGACGTGTCGTGGTACCCACCCTCCCAGCCTGACTCCCTGGCTCTACTGTGACAAGATCAGCCCCTCCCATCTGCAGGGACTGGTGTGATCCAGCAGGGTTCTTCTTATATTAATTATGTTACCAAGCCTCCTCAGCTGCTGCCCAGGGCTGGCCCATCATAGACAATTTTTAGGCAGCAGCCTAGAGTGGCCCCTTAAGAGGAGGCACCCCCAGCCTGCCGCCCCACCCCTCCCTCACCTAAACAGGGTAGTAAATCATGGGCCGCCACCCACCTTTCTGGGAGGGCAACCTGTTTGCCCAAGGGGAGTCGAAGGCACTGTGGGGAGCAGCCTGGAGCTGGTCCTGCTTGTGGCTGCTGGCGGGGGTGCTTCGCTTTGCAATCCCCGGCTGCCTTCTCACCCCTGTGCCTCCGGCCAGCCAGCGGGGGGGGGGGACTCCTAGTGCGCCTGCCTTTGTTGCTTCCCACCTTCTTCTGCTGGCCGGTGGGACCCAGGGTGCCTGCGCTCTGCCCACCACCACCTCCCAAGACTCTACCTGCACCGCCTCCCTCCACCTGCCTGAGCTGAACCTACCTGGCAGCCATCCCGCCCCCAGCCCTCTAGTGCCCTACTGGAGCCAGTCCCACTGGCCAGCCTCCAAGCAGGGCCCTGAGCCAGGCCAGGCGGGATTGCTGGACCGACCCCCGGCCTTAAAGCAGGAACAGGGATAGCAGTAATGAAGGCTGGGTCGGACACACATAACAGGTGCTGGTGGCTCTCCGCTGCCAAGGAGCAGCTTTCCAGAATGGAAGGCTTAGGGTTGCCAGCCTGCAGGTGGGACCTGGAGACACTCCCCCCCCCCGGCATTAAAGAGATCAGGTCTCCTTGAGGAAAGGCATGCATTGGACTCGGCTGAGCTGTCTCCTCCCCAAACTCAGCCTTCATCAGACTCCCCCCCCTCCCCCAGTCCCCAGGAATTTTCTAACTCAGAGTTGGCAACCCTGTTTAGTCTCCAGACACCGGAGGAAGCCAGGAACTCCTGGCTTTGTTAATGGCCCTGTTATTGATTCATTGGTGTTTTTATGTTTATTAATTGTATTACTGTGCTAATTGTTACTGTAGAACCAGATCAGGAGCAAAGACACTGGGATTGTGGGCTTTCGAACCCCTAAAGTCCAGAGCACAAAAACACATCTTAAAAGCCATTAAAACCAGAATAAAACCATATTGTTTAAAAATGTAAACCAATTTAAAATTAGCAATTTTAAATTTTGTGTTTTTCATTCTTCCTAAAATGCATTTATGTTTGAAAATTTGTGGGCGCGAGGGGCACTAGAAGGTAGCCTTGCCTAGCGTACAAAAAAAACCTGGAGCAGGCCCTGCTGCTGTCACTGCCACTACCTCTGCCTTCTCTTCTTTCTCTTTCCTAAATAGTAGAAGTAGTTAAGGCCTCACAGATCTATGAAGCTTAGCTTAAGATAACAAAACCATAAGACAATATTAAATAACAAATAGCAACAGAAGTGGCAACCATGTCCTGTAGTACTCTTAATTTCCTATTCCACAGCAGTCATCCCAGTGTGGCAATACTCCCTCTAAGGTGTGGAGTCCTGTGAGCAGAAATTTTACATTGTGAGCTACTGGCATTACAGTTGTGACTGAGCAATTTGGCTACTGCATAAATCAGTTTGCTCTGGAGCCATCCTTCCTGAGCTAAGACAAAAATCTGTAAGCTGGAGGCTATAAAAGTTAGTTAGTGTGAGCTAGCTAGCTCACACTAACTCAGCTTAGAGGGATCACCAGTGTGTGGTCTCTATATAATGGACTGCAGAGGAACCTCACTTACAACAAACTAACACTGGCTAATGCACAGGCAGGTCACCTAATAACATAGGAAAATTATTATTTAATTATACTTGATAAAATCACAACACAAATTGTTGCATTTATTTAATTATACTTAATTAATCACAACACAAATTGTTGCATGTGAATACAGGTAATACCTGTTCATTCTCATAAATAGAGATGAATAGTTATCCACAATTATAAATATCTATGGCACTTTACATAGTATTTTTCCATGTAGGCTTTTTTCTGTGTGGGCTTTTATGTATATGGGCTTTTTTCCA
>NW_015160896.1:317385-317489 GCF_001447785.1 Gekko japonicus | reverse complement strand
ACAGAACCGAGCTTGGTTGCCTACAACAGGCACTGAGGGGAAAGGAGGGTTGCCAGCTCTGAGTAGGGAAATACCTGGAGAGTTGGGGGTGGATCCTGTAGAGG
>NW_015160896.1:288808-316978 GCF_001447785.1 Gekko japonicus | reverse complement strand
TCTCTCCCCCTCCCCCCAAAAATAACTGCTTTGAGGGATGGGCTCTATGGCATTCTGTTCAGCTGAGTCCTCTCCCCTCTCCAGACTCTGGCTTCCTTAGACTGGCTTCTTTAAACACAGAATATCCAGGAATTTCCCAACCTGGAGCTGGCAACCCTAGTCAGGACTGGCTCCAATGAGTTCCTCACAAAGGTCTGGAAAGGGCTTCATTTCTTTGTCTTTTTACTGACAGAACCAAGTTTGGTTGCCTACCAACAGCCACAGACGAGCCAAGCAGGAGAAGGGGGGGAGACAGCCGTTTGCCAGTAATTCTGACAGGGAACAGTGGCTGAAGTGGGAGTGGGTGGGGAAGTGGAGAAGACCCAGCACCTGGCCAATGGCACGCAAGTACTCTTGAGTGGCAGCTGACAGGCCAATGGCTGATGGTTTTGGCAAGTGCCGCTTCTGTGAGCGGGACTCAGGAAATGCAGCCAGTGGATAGGGACAGCTTCTGAGTGAGACATCATGGAGCCAACTGATTTAGGAGCATGTGGAATGTTCAGAAAGTGCCACCCCACTACTCAATTATATATAAGGAGAGATATAATACTAATTTTTAAATATATGATATCAGTTCATTGCAATGGATCATAACTCTGATAAAATATATTGTGATTGTTGTTATAATTGCTGTCCTTCATTATAATCCAATAAAGAGTTTTGTGGCACCTCAAAACTTTATTATAGCATAAATAATTTCTGAATTAGAATTTAAAAGTATATTTTATTGTATTAACCAGTATGTAAATCCACTTTGTATTGGCTTCTGAGTTTATTATCTTATACTTCTGGGTTTTGCATAGTTTTGTACAGTCACTAAAAGCTGATTTATTTAGTTACTTATTTTCTAGCCCTTGTTTTTTTCCTGAAACTGAAGCTGGATTACATTTTTAAAAATTGCAATAGAATTGTATAATACATAACAATAAACATTTCAATAAGACTGTATTATAAGAATTGAAAAGCAATGCAATACAGTCAGGATAGTAATGCAATGAGCAATGCAATAAAAACTGCCTGAAAGTTTTTCACAGACTTAAAACTAAACTACATGTTAGGTACTATTCGTAGATATTTTCCTTGGCAGATCCCCCCCCCCCTTTTACCCAAAGCAGCTAGGGAAACAGCCTTTGCCTGAAAGACTAGCCACTATTTCTTTCTGACATAGTGTATATGTGCTGTGCTGGAAACATTTTAAAACTCTGTTTTAAAAAAAAAGAAAGTATTATTTCAGGCCATGCCTCAGAGGCTCTAACAACCTGTGTCCCCTGATATTATCATTGGTTCATTTTGCATGGGTAACAGAAGCCTGGCAGGTCCCCTCATCATTCCAGCAGGGGGAATTTGGGGGGTGTTCCAGGGGTGGGCAGGGAAGTCCAAGCCCCGCCCCCAAGAATGGCCACCCAGCCCCATTGCTGTCCCTCCTGTGAAATTTAAAGGGCTTCAGTTGATCGGTGGGAAGCATGTGGCCCGTCAGTCAGCTGGAGGGCCCTTTAAATCTTACAGGAGGGAGAGAGAGGAGCTGCCACCAGCCGCATACTCCACTTGCGAAAAGACCCTTTAAAGTGTCTTTTTGCAAGAGGGGTAGGGGCTGTGGCATGCGGTGCTGATTTCCCAGAGGTGTTTTACTGCTTGGGATTCATGCATGTGCAACTCTGCCCCACTTGCAGCTAGCCCTGTGCATACTGTCTTGTTCACAGTGAGCAGGGTGGTGGATCATGCACCTAAATCCCAAGCGGTGAATCACCACTGTGAAATCAGCCCTGTGTACCATGGCCCCCACCCCACTCACAAAAACACTCTATAAAGGGTCTTTTTGTGAATAGAGTGTGTGGCCAGTGACAGCCCCTCTTTCTTCCTCTCCTGAAAGATTTAAAGGGTTCTCCGGCTGGTTGGCAAGCCACATGCTCCCCACCAATCAGCTGAAGTCCTTTAAATCTCACAAGAGGAGAGGGAGAGGGGTGGCCCTGGGTGGTTGGTCTTGGGGGTGGGGCTTCCCCCACTGGCCAGCTTGTCAGCAACAGATTGGAGCCCCCCAAAACAGGGGAAACCCTGCCCAGATCTGGGGGCTGGCAACCATAGCCTGTCGGGGCCTTCTGACCTGTAGAATGAGCTAAGGCTAGAACAGATATGACCAAACTGCTTCATTTTTTAAAAATCTCCAAAGTGTATAACCACAAAAGACATTTTGTTATACAGAGTTGCTTTGGATTGGCTATAGGAGTAATGTATCCTTATATACCCAGACCATGTCAAAAAGCTTGAAAATTTCAGATTATGTGGACAAGGCTGTCTTGGGCTGCGATCATACAAACAATTAGACCTGCCATAGGTGTGAATGCCGGGCAGATTTAAAGGGCGCGATCAGACAACAACATCCAGGAAGCACCCCGCAGCTATCGACAACCCGTTCTGCTCCGCTGCAGAAGTGGCGTTAAAAAACACCAGGGAAAATCTGGTATGTAACCGGGTTGTGATGGGCCACGGATGGACTTTCCCCTGTCTGATAACTCCAGCTCGCTCTCATGGCATAGGGATGGTCTGATCAGGCCATCCCAACTCTGTGCCATTGTTCCCCCCCCCCCATCGGTATGCTCATCATCACAAACTGCATAAGGATCCCTCCGTGTGGAGATGCGGTTCATCAATTCCTTGTTTAAGAGCATCGGAAACAAACAGAAAAGAAACCAACCCCCCCCCCTCACTTGCAGTTGCTTCTGATCACGCAGTGGCGACTTTCCCCTGTCTGATCACTACAGTGTGCGCTCATGGCATCGGGATGGTCTGATCGCACAACCGCAGGTCAAATTCCTCTGGAGGAAATAGCCTCACTTCCCCCCTGCTTTATCTCGTGTGTGTGACTGTAACCTTGGACTGCAATCATAGAGTAAGCCATAAAGTAAAAACAAGGCATATCCTATGATTAAATTATGCGTTGCATTTTAAAAATTCTAATATTCTTGCAGTGTAATAATAGGTGCACAACAATACTAAGGAGTGCTATCAAGAGTAGCAACTTCAATACCCTTGAAAAAATCATCTCCAAGTATGAGAGGGAATTCCAATAAAATCAAATACATGCTCAAAATACACTGTAGTGCTCTCTGCTTGAATCGCATCAGTTAAAGCCAAACTTTCAATGCAGTCTGTTTGGTTAGATCATACATATATTACTCAGGAGATCATCTAACTCAAGAGTATTTCCTTCTGAAAGTGCACTGTTTTTGCTTTGTGTATTATGGGCATGTTTATGTGAAATAACAAACAAACAAAAAGATAAGAAAATTGATTCCTTTCCATGTTGTGCCATATTGACTCTGACTTTAAATAGAAGTCTTTCAAGCCAAAAATACCTCTGAGGCCAGGCTCACCATAGCCCTGTGCCTCCTGCTTTTTAATGTTAAGAGTGAGCACAATTTTAGAGGTGGTGACCCTCATTTGTCATACTGTCACCTAGCTACCATTCTTTACTAGCTCATCCATAAGTCTGAGCTGTACAAAAATAAATGAGGCCACAAGTACAAAATCATACACAAAAGAAACCCATATTTTTTTCCCTCATTTTGGGGGGGGGAGATTACTGTTTGTCTTATAAAAAATGTCTTTTTGGATCAGACCAGTGTCTAATGTGTTCTAGCCTTTCATTTCCAACAGTGGCCAGATGCCTCTTGGAAGCTCACATAATTGTAACCTCACTGTACTTTTCCTCTACCAGCTGGTAATCAAATGGTGGCCTGGAAATGCATCTGGTATTGTTTCTAAAAATAGATGTTCAATTTTGTTGTCAGAGCAAACAGACTGTCTTCCATGCAGGGTGCAAGTATGAGCGATGGGAAGAGTGGGCAGACTTTGCTAGAATCTGGAAATCCATGGTGCACATTGCCCAGGCTGCAGTGCACGGGGGAGGGGGGGGGGGGGCTATGTTAAAAGTTGGTTCCAGGTTCAGAGAAATAATGTTCTGGTACTGCTTGCATGACTTTATCTGTTAGTGTTTTAAATTATCCGAGCTTAACTAATTGGTGGTAATGAATTCAATTAGTTGGAATTGTGTAGGCTTGAAATGGGTGGTCATTTTCTTTGGTCTGACTTAAGGCTGCTTCTGTTATATATCCATATTCTTCCCAAGTTTGGCATCAAAATATGCTGTGAGTCTATGGAACACAGTGATCGTGCTTTCATAGAGGTGGGAAGTGGTGTGTTATTAGTGAGTGGCAGGAGTCCTTGCGATCCCTAGAAGTGTTTGCTTGTTGACAGCACAGGCAGTAGTAGGCTGGGGCTGTACAGAACAAGGACATGCCTGCTGAGTGACTAATGGCCCAGTGTTATTTTTCCTGCCTTCTTTTTAAGAAAAAGCCATCATTTTGCCAAATGGACATCAAATGCTTCCTTATCCTATCTAGGAATGTTCTTTATCACAGAAAGTGTCATTCATTAGCCTGGCACTAAAAGAAATGAACAGTGGTTATTCATGATTACTATACTAATACTCAACACTTAAATAGTAATTATTTATGCATAACATTTTATTTCAGGATCTCCAAATACGTCCTAAACATTCACATCCAGTATTCATTCTTAAATCAAAACATAGTGCTTAGATATTTTAGAACAGGGTTCGTAAATAGCATCTCAGCTATTCAAAGAAAAATGAGTTGGTTGGATCCAATGAACGATGAACTGAACAAGTTCATGAAACACATCTTCCCATTGCAACTTCTTATGGGCTACACAAAAACTGTTCCAGAAGGTTGTAAGACCCTCAAGAAGAGTGTGGTATGTGGTGCTACCGTAATAACAATCTCCAGAAATCGCCTCCATACCTTCTGCAAAAGTTTTTGTTCTGTTTGCATAAGAACTTGTGCCAAAGAAAAGGAACAGTTCTCAGTGATTGTCCCAATGAGCTGTATCCCTTGTACACCATTATATTCTGTTCCTGAAGGTTGCTGGGGTAGGTAGGAGGGAGGGAGGGGCTTTGGGCAAAGACATCTATTCTGTGAGTTCACTCTGTTCATGGTTCATTGGCTCCAATCTCCATACATTTAGTTTAAAAGAATAGCCCCTTTTCTTTCTTTATTAGTTACAATCATAGATCAGTCACGATTGACACTCATAGTTATCAGCCCATTTGCAAACAATAAAATTTCCAGGCAGCATGGCAGGCTGATTTCAATAGTAGAGACAATAAGAAGACTTGACCAGATGCTTCCTTGTTGATCGTAGGGCTGCCAAGTGGGGGCGGGGGCGGGTAACCCCCCGTTTCTGAGGGCCGATTCCCGCCGCTGCAGAATCAGGCCCCGGGGGGAACTCTGCCCCCCGAAGCGCAGCGGGCCAGGCTAACGCAACCACGTCAATCACGTTGGGGGCGTGGCCCTGATCATCGGAGGGAAAACTCTATGGTTTTCCCTCCGATGATCGGGGCCACACCTTCAACGTGACTGACATTGCGCGTCACTTCCGGTGATGTGCTGGCGGCGCACGCACGTCAACGGACGGCTCCCGGAGCCTGGCGAGGCTCCCCCGCCAGTAAGAAAAATTGACTTGCCAACCCTAGTTGATCTTGCCGAGGGGCAAAATTTGGCCACCATAGAGGTGATTTTGTTAGAACAATATGAAAGGGGGGAGGGAGATACTAAATTCATCAGATCTGCCTGGAAAAGTTAATAGAATTGGAGTTATTAAAACCAGTAATAACATGGGAATAGTATAAAAACATAAAAAAGAGAAAGTTAATAAAATTAGTAAAATAAAATATTGTTAAAAGGAGAATCATACAATTTTTTTAAGCTAAAATAAGTTTACGTTTCCTAGTAGCTAAGCAACAAAATTTTGCCACAGCGTAAGTCACTGAGCTCTGAACGTCTTCTAAGAGGAATTTACGAAGGACTTCTGGCCTAAAGTCAAGATAAGACTGCAGAGGGCTAAAACTAGACAGAAGGGGTAGTATAAGATGGTCTCGGTCCTCCTGATAGAATCTGCAGAACAGGAGGACATGAGTAACTGATTCCACCATATTAGCCATGCATGGCCATGTACACTCATGCATTGGAACTCGAGTGAGTTTACCTTGCAGTACAGCAGAAGGGAGTGCCTCAAAACGGGCTCTGGAAAAGGCCCATCTATAGGGTTCATAGGTAATGTTAACTAAATAAGGGGCAACAGTAGAATTAGGCCAAGATTTTATATTTCTGTAGTTCTTGGGTAGCAAAGCTTCTTTATGTTGTGATTCAATATCACAAAGCCTCTGCCCAACAGCTGTTCTTGCCTTGTATAGGCTTCCATAGAAGAGATCTTCAGGGAATAGGCCAATCTGATTTAACTTATTAAGAATTTGTGAGGACCAGGCAGAGTAAGGGTCTGAGGCTAAAAGGTAAGGTATTAAACCTTTCGGTTGTAATGAATTTTTAGCCAGAGTGTTATAGCCTGTTCCCAGACCGTTGCTTCGACTCTGAGTAGCCCAGCCTCTTGCCTAAGCGTTACATTAGAAGTGCTTCTAGGAACACCAAATAGAGATCTAAGAAATTTAGATTGAACCCTATTAAGGGTCTTTAGATTGGCATAAAGTCCGATTTGTGAGCCATACAGGAGTTGAGCCAATGATTTTGCCTGGAAGGTTTTTAAGGTCATGGGGAGAGAATAGCTCCTTTTGTAGTATCCCATCTGTTGAAATACTATAGGATAGATAAGGCTATAGTTTATATATTGCTATTTTTAAAAAATATATATGTGTTCTTGGGGAGTTATTTTGTAGTATTCCCCCAGGGGGGGTGTTCTTTCTGTGTTATTATTTTAGTGATATGGCTGGACCAAACTAGTGCTGTGAACTTTGTATTGGGAAATTCCTGTGATCTGGGGTCAGTGCTGGTAGAGGAAGGGAATGTAATTCCATAGAGTCAGAGCTGCAATTTCCTCCAAGGAAACTGACCTCTGTAGTCTGATATTCAGTTGTAGTTCTGTGAGAACTCTAGCCCTTATCTGGAGAATGATAACCCTAGACCAAACTGATTGTATGAATTCACTTCCTGCCGCCATGCCACACATTACTTGGAGAAGGACTGTCTGGAGCAACTGCATTAGAAAATGAGGAAGTACTTCTGAATTATATTGGATTACCGGTGTAGTGGTTGTAGACACATTAATAGGGGTGTACAAAAGGGGGGGGGGAAACACCAGTATTTTCTAGTTCACGTCAATTGGACTTTTTTGGGGGGGTATTTCCAAAAAAATCCCTGATCCCAATAACGGTATGGTATTTTGGCTGTTTTATTTTATTTGTGTTATAGTCACAGATTTTTAATTTAAGAATGCCACTGTTAGTTTTATCCCGTATCTCTTATTCAAATGTTTTTACGTAAAATGACTGAGTGTGCTGGTTGTTGACTGTAACAATAAATCTGAGTCTGAGTGAGAGTGTACTATTCTACATTAATGTGTACAGGTGTGTGTTTGGCATAAAATGAGCTGGAAAAATACCCCCCCCCCCCAATATCTTACTGGTATTTTCCTTGGATTATTTAAGCCAAATACAGATTCAGAGAATCTGAATGACTACTGGTATAGCTGAGCCCTAATAAAAGACATTTGTTCCCAGCTTTTATTAAGGTATATTCAGATATACCAAGGATCAGCTGGGGCAGCAGGAGCTGAGAGCTCCGTGCTTCCTTGGCTGGGTCTGGCTTCTCTTGCAGCTTGGTTTAAACTGAGTTACAAAAGAAGCCAGACCTAGTCCTCACAGCACAGAACTCTCAGCTCCTGCCACCCTGGCCAATCCTGGACAGGCTTGCAACAGGCGCCAGCCCCAGCTGAAGTGGCATGGAGCACTCAGCTCCTGCTCCCCCAGTTGATCCTTTGTATAGCTGAATATACCTGAATAAAAGCTGGGGGGGGGATGTAAATCGAATCTGTATTTGGCTTAAATAATACACTAAAAATACCAGTAAGGTATTTTGGGGGGTATTTTTTCAGCTCAGTTTATGTCAAATGCACACATGTGCACGTTAGTGTAGAACAATTTCTGACCGAACAACAGTAATTTGGTTAAAATATATGGATAAAGTTTTTCTCCCCCCCCCCTATTTTCTTCTGTAACAATCTTTTCTTACAAATGCTTCATTCTTGATTAACAGCTTTTGAACAAAATACGGGTTTCTTGGTAAAGATCTCACGGCCAAATGTCTACCAATTTTGCCTAGGGAAATTGGCCTTGCTCCATACAAAGGAACAGAAAATGGCTACAGTGATGTGGTAGAAATAAGGTTGCCAACTCTGGGTTGGGAAATACTTGGAGGTTTGGGGCTGGAGTCTGTGGAGGGTGGGGTTTGGGGAGGGACATAGACTCCACCTTCCAAAGTTGTCATTTTCTCCAGATGAACTGTTGTTTGGAAATCAGTTGTAATCCAAGGTGATCTCCAGCCACCAGTTGGCAACCATACGTGGAACCACCTCTGTTAGTGAGGTCAGCAGGATTACAATAATTTAGTTTCTTTCCTATTACTTCTGGATAAATTAACACTGGCTGTGGTCACACGGAGCATTAGCCCTGCTACAGAGACGGAAGATAGGTGGATTTTCTGGGCGCGATCACACCACAACATCTGGGAAGTGTAGAGCTCCTGTGGCGAAAACGAGGCTTCCCGCCGAAGATGTGGGGTTAAAAACTAGTACCTCCGCGCTAGTTTCTGGAAACCGCGGGGCAAGGGCTGGCGTCTGAGCGCGTTTCCGGTGGTGGCATCCGGCGCCCGCCCATGTCCCTTCACAAACAGGTTCCCCCCCCAAGTTTCCACAAGATGCGCACAAGCACCCAACGGCGCATGCACACAAAGAGGAAAGCAAAAGTGCCGTTTCGGCTTTAAAAAAAATGACCCCGTTTGTCATGGCAGCGGCGCCTAGCCATTGCTAGTGTGATCATGCCATGCCGCTTCTTTGCCGCACTGCAGGATCGTTGTGTGATTGCCACCCTTGTTTACCCACTGGCGCGGAGGGACGGACCCGTGGTGTGCCATCAGCGCGTCTGATCGCGTAATCGCGGATCAAACTGTGCCAGGGCAATTAGCCATGCCTCCCCCCCGCGATATCCGGCCCGTATGACCGGGGCCACTGTTAGATGCTGCTAATGAACTTGTTACTTCAATCTACGCACTTTTTAACATATTAGCTTTAAGTGATGGCTTTTCTTCATTGAATTGACCCATTAACTAAGAAGCTATTGCATGAAATGTTTTGCCTTTGCTAATTCTTAATGCACTTTTTTCTATTAACAGATACAGAAGTGGTCTATAAAAACAGGCATGGACATGTTGTAAAACTGAATGTAGAAACAAACACAACTACATTATTGCTGGAAAATGCGACTTTTGTAAGTATTAATTTATGTCTAATAGGGGCAGAAGTCTGCTGCAAGTATGGACAAATGTCCATTTGAAATGTTATACAATGTTGTAGCTATATAGCTTTGGGAGAAGACCATTTTGATTCAAGATTCCATTGTCGACTTTATTGCACATGGATAGAAAATTGAGACTCATTTGAGAAAGGCACTTCGAAACTAGTATCAACTCGAGAAGTTCGTCTGCCAGTCTGTTTACCTGTTGAATATAAAGATCATACATCATGAAATCTACTTCAGTGTAATTTACTTCTGTGTGCACGTTTGCAGCAATTTTTTGTCTTTCATTGTTACTACATTGCTGTTCCCATTGTTGTCATTTAATTAGATGTTTGAAATAGTTTCAGGGCTGCAGGTATAAAGCCTGCCCCTTCTCTTCTAAAGAATCTTAGGATGGCGTTTGCGCTCTTTTCTGCAGCATTTTCTGATGCAATTGTATGGGCTTTGAAGTTAGCATTAAATGTAAAGATGACTCCAGGATACTGAAAAAAATTAATTTGGTCTATAGTGTTTCCATTAATTTCCCAGTTGTTTTTTTAAAAAATGTCTACTGAAATGTATAATTTTAGATTTTGAGTAATTGATTATCAAATGCTCTATATCACATTGATCACTAATTTTTTATGGCACACTTTAGACCAATTTTTGTTTGTGACAGGAGAACTGCGTCATTTACATAATGAGAATTGGTACCTTTCTTCCAGCAAGACTCAGGACATGGACATCTATCTTATGTGCACCTTGAATCAACATGTTTACATAGATATTAAATAAGAAGGGTGCTAATAAGCAGCCTTGTCTAACGCCCTTCTGAACTGGGATTTTCTTGGATAGTTTACCGTCTTGAGTCTACCTTATTCTCATGAAGCTTAATCATCATGTATAACAATCTTCTATCAATGGATGTGTCTCCCAATTTTGCCCATAATCTTCCTCGAGAGATAGTATCAAAAGCAACCCTGAGATCTATGAATGTGGCGTATAAATTTTCTTGGCAAACATGCCCTGGCAAAATTGAGTTAAACATGCCCTGGCAAAATTTGCTATTGGATCTAATGATTGTTGGTTAACATATATTCGGGGTATGTCAATGTCTAGATTCCCTAAACCAAACTGATTCAATATTTGATTATAATTTTGACCCAACTGATTAATACTGGTTTAATTGCAAGACTGATAAACATAGTTATATTTCATTTATCCTTGGCTGCGGTCACACGGAACATTAGCTACACAAGAGAGACGGAAGACAGGTGGATTTTCCGGGCGCGATTTCACCAGCACATCTGGGAAGCGTAGCGCTTCCGAGGCACAACTGAGGCTTCCCGCCGAAAACGCGCAGCAAAAAACTAGTACCTCGGAGGTACTAGTTTCCGGAAACCGCGGGGCAAGGGCGGTTGTCTGATCGCGTTTCCGGTGGCATCCGGCGCCTGCCCATGTCCCCTTGCGAAAAAGGGTTTTTTTCCCCAAGTCTCCGTGGATGTGCACACGCACCCAACGGAGCATGCACATTTGTCGTGTACACAAAAAAAGAAAACCAGTTTGCCGCACCGCATGCTTCGTCATTGTGCGCAGGCGTTTCCTGTGTTCGGCACCTCTCCCTACCCACAGAACCTCCACGGTACCTCCACAGGACCTCCACAGGAGGTCTGATTGCTTAACCGTGCGTTAGTTTGCCCTGGGGCAAACAGCCACACTTCCCCCCCCCCCGCAGTTTCCTGCCCGTGTGACTGGAGCCATACTTTGTTTCTACAGGAAATTATTAAAGGCTTTCTAATAATAAATGGTAAGCAACTCCATACAGACTCACAGTTTTGGAAATGTATAGTCTGCTTTTCAAAGGTCCACATTTTCCAAGTGGAGAACAAAAAATATGATTTTTAAAAAGATAAAAATTATTAGCTCCCCCCCACCCCCGGAAAACCAAAAACAACCCAGCAGCGGAAAATGGCAAAACATATCAAATCACCATTTAGCATGCTATCTTTTAAAATAGCATTAAAATATTGATCCCTTGAATAAATGGGCTAAACTGTCAGCCCCGATAATTTATGTTGATAAGGAATTCCAAAGATAAGGGGCCATGACTGAAAAAGTCCTACCATCTATACAATCAATATAAGACTTTAATTAAGAGGTCATTACTGGATGGCAAAGAATGAAAAGGAACATATAGGAAGTGCTCTAACCCTAACCCAGAACTTTACCCAAAGTGGGTCTCAGGTAAGAAGACTGAAATATTGGAATTTAGCCCTCCAACAACAGAGTAATCAATGAAGCTATTATAATATTAATATTACACACTCCATGTGGCAAATACAAGTAATTAGTCTGGCATCCATACTTTAGTCCAATTTCATTTTCCAGTACTCTTCAGTGGAGAGGTCCATGGGAAAAAAAATGCTTTACTATAGTATGCCTGTGAAGTTACCTCAGCACAGTTGGAAGGTCTCTTTTTCTAGAAAGGGTGCTGCTGGTGTGTCAGCTGTGGATGAACGAACCTGTACAATTCTTTTAGGGTTCACCTGTGTTCAAGAAATTCCAGTTCTTTCTGCCAAAATTCTTTTTAAAAAACCCAAAACCTGAATTCACCTGCTTTGCTCAGTTTTATATTAGCTGCTTTATGTCTGTCATTTTTAGCCTAACACACTTTTGCACTTGATTGCAAGGACTCCTGGTGTGTAAATTGTATCAGCTTCCTACAGTCTTAGAATGTAGGGTGTGTAAACAAGGGATTATCTATTAATAATTAATACCTATGGAGGAAGCATTAGCTGACATTCTGAGCCATCAACATAACCTAAAAAGGAGCCGCAAGCAGATATGCAGTTTTGTTTTGTTTTTGTTTTTTAAATACTACTTTGTAATTAACAAACCCTAAGCAACAGACACTAATATTTACATGTTTGCTGACTGTCAAAAGAATTCTAAAAGGATATTGAGACAAAATCACCCTTAGCAAAGGCAGCAAAGAAAACTTAACAATTGTGGGATAGGAGAATAAGACCTGTTACAGAATGGAAGCTGGTTAAATATCAGGAAGCAGAGGTGATGAATAAATAGATAGTTTCCACAGTGATGGGTTCTAAATCTAAATCATTGTCCTGGAAGCGAGACCAGTTAATTTTCACATAAATTGCTAGGTTCTGGTAAAAGAGGAAGGCAGCTAAATTTCAGATGACAACACATTATTTTGGAGAAGATTCCAATTAAACTGCAAAAGCTTTTCTTTAAATCAGACATTTTCAAATTGTTGCCATTATTCCCTTCCCAAAGCCTTTATAGGCCTCTTAAAAATGACTGCAAAAGCAGACATTGTTCTTCCTTCTTATTCACTGAGAAATTTAGCAGACTTTATGCATTTTTTTTGTATTGTTATGACCTATGGTCAACACAATAAATTACTGCTACTACTACTAATTTAGCAGACCATTTTCCATTTTAAAGGCCTATACTGTCAGCATAGTATCAGGTTGGGGGAGGGGAACTATTTTAAATCATAAAGCCATGACCAACAATAATTTTTAACACTGATGTCTGTTTTTCATGTTGCTGAGAAGCAAACATATTGCTCAACTGTTTTGGCCTCAGCCAAATAGAACCCACGTGAATCACCAGAATCAGGGTGGACTGGGAAACAAAAAATGGCCCTGGAAAATTCCCCGCTCCACTAAAAAAATGGATATGTATACAAATGGAACAATGGGAAAATATATGGTTAAAAGAGTTGACATTTATATTAAGTTCTAGTGCTAAAGAGAACTTTTATAAGATGATGTACTGTTGGTATATGTCTCTGGAGAAATTTTGAGTTCATGTTGGAAATGTGAACAGCATGAAGGAACATTTTATCATATGTGGTGGACATGTTTTTATATATGACAACAGCAGTGAGATTATTATATGTGCAAAAGTGGAAGAGTGGAATTGCCTACAACAGAGGAATGGTTGGTGAAAGTGTTGAAACTCGCAACAATGAATTAACTTACTTCATTGATTAGAGAAAATACAATAAGTTTGTTTATTGCAGACTGGAAACCCCTTATAGACTTTTTGCATGAAACAGAAAATAATGACTTGATGACTTGTGGGTTTGATGAATAATGAATTTTGACAATAGAAAAAAGGGAGTTTTTTTCCCTTTTAAACATAGAGTAAGAGAAAACTTTGTGGCCATACTTACATTTGTTGTAGAGAAAATTGGAAGCCTCCATTTAGGTTATACAGTTTTCTCTCTTTCCTCGTTTTGTTGTTTTTCTGTTATTTGTTATTCTTTCAAGGAAAAAAAAACCTAAAGAAAGAGAGAGAGAAAGAAAGAGAGAGAGAGAGAAAGAAAGAGAGAGAGAAAGAAAGAAAGAAAGAAAGAAAGAAAGAAACCCACTCTAGTCCTCCCCCTACCAATAGAAGTGTGGTGGGGAGAGCAAAATCTAGCTTGTTTGTAGCTGTGGCTGATGATTCACCCTGCACAGGGCTTGAACTGTCAGTTCACTCATGATGGCTGCCTGCCTGCCCTGTATGGAGCCGGGGGAGCTATCTTACTAATGGTGGTGGCGGTTCCTCTGCAAAAGGCCCAGGTAGCTGTCTTGCTCGTGGTGGTAGCTGCAAGTGCTGCTGGCTCACTCATGGGGCAGCTATGAGAACCACCCCAAACAGGATGAGGACTGCTCATTACTTGGGGCTGGGGTGGCCCTTGTGGAGGGAGGCAGGTCTTTCCCAGAGGCCTCAATGGCCAGTCTGCCCCTGACCAGCATTTGAATCAAACCAGAAGACTTAATTAAATACTTTTTATATTTAGTATCTACTGAAGCTACTAAAAATTATCTCTGGCCTCAACTCAACTTGCAAATCTAGAGGAAGGTCTGGATCCAGAATCATCCCCACTCTGTAATCCTGTTTTATAGGAACAGTGTGACCCCATACAGTGTGACAGATGGATCCCAAACACCAGTATTCCTGAAAATCCTGAATATATTCGACAATACCAATATGGATATATATTTAGATTGGATATATCTGAGCAAAAATCCCTATTCTACTTTTCCACCAACCATGAACAAAAACTTTATGTCTGAATTGAACTTTGGTTTATTGATCATGAGGATCATTACTAATTATTGATATGCAGATATGGAGCAGCGGTGGCTCAAGAGGTTAAGATGCTGAACTGCAGGCTGTGGAAGGTCAGTAGTTCAGCAGTTCGAGACCCGAGTGTGCCGCATGGCGGAGTGAGCTCCCGTCTCTAGTTCCAGCTCCTGCCAACCTAGCAATTTGAAGCAAGAAATTGCAAGTAGATAAATAGGTACCACTTCGGTGGGAAGGTAACAGCATTCCGTGCGCCTTAGTGTTTAGTCATGCCGACCACATGACCACGGAAACGTCTTTGGACAGTGCTGGCTCTTCGGCTTTGAAACGGAGATGAGCACCGCAACCCTAGAGTCGGACTCGACAGGCTTTCGAGCAAGGGAAACCTTTACCTTTACTAGTTTGTCTCTGCTAAAAATTGACCATGAATTGTAAGTAGCTCCTGTAAAGTATTGAACTATTCTCCACTGAACAATGTTCTGAATTACATTGAAAATATTTTGTCCATGTGAATTGTCATGCTGCTTTCCCATGGCTGCCTCATCCCCAAATTTACTATCCAACCCATCCTCCCAGCAGGGGGGTGGGAAACAAAACTTATTATATAGATTTTTTGCTTGGTTGTCTTGACCCTGTTGGGATGAAGCGAAGGGATGCTACATGTCTTGTATTTCTAGTATTCCAGACTTGCCCATTTTGCTTTCCTGATTCCCACAGTTGAGTATGTCCACTGAATGTTCTAAGTTGATTAACAAATAGTTTGCACATCCTTACACTGTTTCCTGGGACACTGGGAATTGTAGTCCACTGAGTTCTGAATATGAACCAATACGATTAGTTGTACAAGCAACATAGCAGTTGATACACTCAAAAGCTACCTGATTTTAAATTACTTTGGTACTTGGTCTTGAGGATTCTGGGGCAACTGTAATCCAACAATCCAGTCAGCTGTGAGCATATAGCAACAGAGGCTCCTGGCCAGTTGCCAGCTAACTGCAAAGACACAAAATCATTGAGAATAGGGTGCTTGATTAGAAAGAGCATTGACATTGCAAGCAAAGTATGCTCAATCTTCAGTGTTATTTGGCAAAACTGAAGTATTACTGACCTCAGGTAGTCTATCAGGAATGAAGCTCCATACCTGGTACAGGTGGGATGGAAAAATACAGCAGGATCAAGCGCACTGTTTCCATGCATCCTGTCTGGATCTTTGGGCGAGAACAATTGATATACAGCCAAGCAAACCAAGCAGGAAGAAAAACTAGGGCCCTGACAGTATAGCCCTGATAAGAACTGATCTCCTCAGATCTCGGAAGCGAAGCAGGACCAAGTAATTGGAAGGGAGACCTCCAAAGAATACCAGGGCTTGGGACGTAGAGGCAGGCTATCAAGCCATCTTTCTGGGGGAAAAACACATCTATGCCCCCAGTAGGGGTTGTCAGACATCACCATGACTTCCAGGCATGCAAGCACACACACACACACAAAAGGAAGAAGAACTAAGGACTTCCTCTGTCATTGCAGAAGAAAGAACAGAGTCAAGGTCGATGCAGATGTGAAATATTTTATTTGCCAAGACGTTTTGCACAGAAGTCTCCCAGGAGTTTTAAACATTCCACTGAATAGAGAGGAAAAATTGGGCAAAACCCTTTAACTAATCAGAAAAAAACTCCCTTGGACTCAAAAGGGGCAGGGCAGAGCAATAAGGTTTCTTTACTGCCATCAATACCATGGAATAGGGGCTAAATAAGAAAAACAAATGATTGGTAAATTTGCCATGAATTTTTTTTTTTTTTTAACTGCACTTCTGTCACGGGCCTGCTACCTAATTCAAAATTCTATCTAATCTGTGTTAGGGGGCACTGGCACACAACATTTTAGCTGGCAGTGCAGGGATTTTTGTTTCAGCCTACAAATGAACCTAGAAGGCATTCTTCCCCTCCATTGGAAACAATGAAGAATGGGGGCATGTCCCCTTCTGGGGCCCATGGAATTGGACCCCCTGTCCAATATTTTTGAAACTTTTTTTAGGAGAGGCAGCAGCAGCTATGCTGCAAATTTGGTGCCTCTACTTAAAAAAATAAAAAAACAGCCCCCCAGAGCCCCAGATACCTCCAGATCTATTATCCATTATAGCCTATGGGACCATTGATTATAATGGTCCCCGTAGGCTATAATGGAGCCAGAAAAAAATCAATTCTTTTTTGCATACCCCATTATGCTTTTCAGTATGATTTGTAAGCTGCCTTGAGTCACAGGGAAAAGTGGAATATAAATTTGGTCTATATAAAAACCCTAACGTTTTGGCACTTTCCAGCTCTCCCATTAGCTGTGCTGTGCATGCCATCAGCCATTGGTGTCATGGGCTGGGCTTGGGCTAAGATTCAGAAGTCAAGTCCGGTCTGAGGTCATTGCCAGGAGAGTCAGAACGAGAGCCAAATTGTGAGTCCAAAAGAGGGGTCATCTGAAGCAGGGGTCAGGAAGCCAGAAATCTGAGTGGGAGTTATACAGGCCTCCGGCAGGCTTCCCATGGTAGTGGTGGCACTTCCGCTCATACTCAGGACTTGGTGCTCACCTTCTCTGCCAGCATGCATCTCGACGGCACGTGGCTAAGTCTCTGTAGAGCCGTTCCCTTAACTAAACCATTTGCGGAGGTGAGTCAGGCGGGCTCACCGATTGCACCTGTGCCTCCTCAGCTACTGCAGGACCAGGTGTGGGGTTTACATGCTCAGACGCTGGCAAGCTATCCACATGTGAGGAGGCAGAGGGGCCGGCTTCTGGCTCTGGCAATGCCGGCACCTCTGGCTGCGATGTCAACTCGGGCGGGGACTCAGTACCGTTGTTGTCATCAACTGTCACTCATGATTACTCACGTGCCATTGGCTAGGTGCTGAGTCCACTCCTCTCCCCTGCCTACTGCTGGCTTGGCCACTTCCCTGACAGAATAAACTGCCAAAACAGCTGTCTCTCCTGACAAAAATGCTTCTCCTGCTTGACTCTTTTGGCTGGCTACTAAGGTGACCTACCAGCCTTCAAACCATTCTCTTATCTTCCTGCTGTGGGGCTAATTTTCCCTTCAGTGGCTGTTGCTAGGCAACCAAGCTTGGTTTTGTCAGTAAAAAAAGATAGGAGGCCCTTTGCAGGCTTACTTTGACCTATGTGGGGAACTCATTAGGGCCAATCCTGACTAGCATTGCCAGCTCCAGCAATCCTAACTAGCGTTGGTAAATTCTTGGAGATTTTGTGGTAGAGTCTATGGAAGCCAGAGTTTGGGGAGGAGAGAGGCCTCAGCTGAATAGAATGCCATAGAATGCTTCAAAGCATTTATTTTCTCCTGGGGAACCATTGCTGCCAGTCTCCAGGTGAGGGCTAGAGATCACTCAGATTTAAAACTGTTTTCCAGATGACAGAGTTCAACTCCCCTAGAGAAAATTGCCGGGTGGACTCTGACCATTTCCGCAAAAGCAGTTGTTCCGCCCTCAGTCTGTTCTATTTGCTGTACGGCCGCATGTTGGCCCACATCCCCCCCCAATTTCCCCCACGTCTTCTTGATCCAAAAAAAAAAAAATAAGGATAAAAAATAAGAGTCTCCCCCCCCAAAAAAAGCCCTGGCATGTTTTCTAAAGCTTAGCACAAGGCGACGTTCAAAGCCCAGGTCTACCAATAAAGTGCAAAGGGAAGGGTAGACCTCCAGAGGCCAGGTCTACCAGTATAGTAGACAGGGGTGAGTAGACCTGGCCTCTGGAGGCCAGGTCTACCAATATAGTGGAAAGGGGCAGGTAGACCTATTCTCTGGAGGCTTGGTCTACCCCCATAGAGGACAACATTGTTTGTAATGAAATTTGACTTGATTCCTTTCTTTCTTCTTTCTATACCTCATGTTCACAGACCAATGGGTCAAAGCAAACAAGTTTGATAGTCCATATGGTACAGAATAATACAATCCAAAAATACAGAAAATAACCAAGCAATTTGACCTGTTTCTGTTTTCTCTTATAAAGTTTAAATTGTTCTTAAAATATAGTTTAAAAGAATTCATTCTGGCATTTTTAGAAGGTTATGGAAATTTATGTGATAGTCAAATGTAGACTTGCTCACAACTTTAATGCTACTGTGGAGTTTGGAGGGAACATTGAATTTTGCTTGTAGATCCTCATTAAACCACACAGGGATGGCAAAAGGACGTAATGTGTAGGAGCTATTGAGTATATGTCCTGTTTTCTGTTGCAGAAAACACCTGGGCTTGTGTGTTCTCAAATGCATGTGTATGACAAATAATTATCTTTTTTCTTCAGGAATCATAGAGTCTGAGAACAACACTACTTTTTTATATTTCTGGTTTCAGAAAATAACTAGGTCAGTCAACTGTTCCCTTAAGGCTACTTAGAATAGTGATGTGTACATGAATGTTTTGTTTTAGTTTTACCACCTATGTATGTGTTTCTTTAATACACTTAATAAGCTATTTAAGAGTCTTTATTAAGTGATTAAGTGATTTCAATGGGAAACACATTCCTAGCTATAACATTTCTACCCAAATGTGTTTTTTAGATTTGTATTATACTCCTAACACAGAGGATCCCCCTTGCCAAAGTTTAAGCAGATAGGAGGAAAACTTTTAATTCATAGATTATTAAAATGTGCATTTTTTACAGACTAGGCATAGGGAGGTATAAGAACACAGACGTGCAGGGGTCATTTTGTAGAAAAAGAGGTGCAGGAGCTCATTAGCATAATGCCACACCCCTGACATCACCGGAAGTGTGTCAGAAGGAAACACCCACCACTCAGGCTCCACTGGACTCTTTTGGATTGCTAGCTAGGGGGGGGGGCACACAGATATGCCCTCACAGAGGAGGGAGAGCTTGTACCTGAATAAACCTTGGTCTTCAAGGTGCCACTGGACTCTTTTGGGTTGCTAGCTATGGGGGGCATGCAGATCTGCCCTCACAGAGGAGGGAAAGATTCTACCTGAATACGCCTTGGTCTTAAAGGTGAAAGGACGTAATGTGTAGGAGCTATTGAGTATATTTCCTGTTTTCTGTTGCAGAAAACACCTGGGCTTGTGTGTTCTCAAATGCATGTGTATGACAAATAATTATCTTTTTTCTTCAGGAATCAAAGAGTCTGAGAACAACACTACTTTTTTATATTTCTGGTTTCAGAAAATAACTAGGTCAGTCAACTGTTCCCTTAAGGCTACTTAGAATAGTGATGTGTACATGAATGTTTTGTTTTAGTTTTACCACCTATGTATGTGTTTCTTTAATACACTTAATAAGCTATTTAAGAGTCTTTATTAAGTGATTAAGTGATTTCAATGGGAAACACATTCCTAGCTATAACATTTCTACCCAAATGTGTTTTTTAGATTTGTATTATACTCCTAACACAGAGGATCCCCCTTGCCAAAGTTTAAGCAGATAGGAGGAAAACTTTTAATTCATAGATTATTAAAATGTGCATTTTTACAGACTAGGCATAGGGAGGTATAAGAACACAGATGTGCAGGGGTCATTTTGTAGAAAAAGAGGTGCAGGGGCTCATTAGCATAATGCCACACCCCTGACATCACCGGAAGTGTGTCAGAAGGAAACACCCACCACTCAGGCTCCACTGGACTCTTTTGGATTGCTAGCTAGGGGGGGGGGCACACAGATATGCCCTCACAGAGGAGGGAGAGCTTGTACCTGAATAAACCTTGGTCTTCAAGGTGCCACTGGACTCTTTTGGGTTGCTAGCTATGGGGGGCATGCAGATCTGCCCTCACAGAGGAGGGAAAGATTCTACCTGAATACGCCTTGGTCTTAAAGGTGCCACAGGACTCTTTTGGGTTGTTAGCTATGAGGGGGAGACACTCAGATTTGCCCTCACAGAGGACATTGTCAAAACACTGTCTAGATTTACTATTGGAATCTCAAGCATTATAGACCTTCTGAACACAATAGGAGTGTACACTTACATTAGGTGTAAGTTCAGTGGTGCATTCTTTTGTGCAAATGTGTTGAAGGAATACAGGTGCTATTAAGACTGGAACAACATTAATCAGAATATAAAAGGGTGTGGAACCACTAGAGGCAGAAGAACAAAAAGAATAATCTGCCCTGAATACTCACTAGTGTCATGGGGTACTGCAGTTTTAAGCTCTTGTATCATGTGTCAATTTCATTTATGCCAGGTCTCTCCTCCACAATTTTATCCTCACAACAACCCTGTGAACTTAGGCACGGCAACTTGCTCAAGGTAACCTAGTAAACGTCAAGTGGAATTTGAACTGAGATCTTCTTAGTTCTAGCTCTGCACTCTCCCTAACATACTGGCTCTGTCTGAGATATCTAACAAAATGCATTTGCGATTATTCACAAAAAGTTCATTCTCTCTCTCCAGCTGGGAATTAGCTATTTTGCAATTGTGGCTGATGAGGGGTGAAGTGTAAATAAACAGTTTGTAAATTGTCACAGCCACTGAAGTTGGTTAAACACACACAGGTAGATACAGCTTTCCCTTTATATCCCCCCCCATGGGACAAACACGGTTTGCATTGCTAGCGAGTAGATTTCTTGGAACTGTAGCTGTCCACAGCTTGGGAGCTCCCAGCAGACTCAGAAGCTTGCTAGCCATATCTGATCACTTTGATCCTCCCCTCCATCCCTCGGGCATTTGTCCCTTCTGACGCTCCCTCCAGATGCATCTTAAGAGGCTTAATCAAGCCAGCATCGCCGTAGTCAAGGAGGGGCAGAAGAGAATAAAGCGACTGATCCCCCAAACATGCCAAACCTTCTTCTTGGTCCAGCTTCTACCAAATAGCAATCCATTCTTGACAGGTAGCAAGAACACCACTCATGGACCACCTCCTTCCTGGTCAAAGGAAACACAAGCAGTGAGGGAAAAGCCAAGAGTCACAACCAGGGAGGAACCTATTCTAGTGCTGAGTGACCTTGGCTCTCCATCCTTTCACTTCTCTCAGCTTATATGCAATGAGGGGCAGGAGGCCCTTGTTCTCTACACAGGGACTTTAGTAGTAGGCTTTTTCAAAAAGAGGGGAGGGGAAGAGATAACAGTTCCATGTGAAGATCCATGACTCAGCTAAGGATTGAAGCTCACTGGACATTTATTGTGGCACAGACTTAGTCTATGGGACTCATTGCCATGGGATGCTTGTGAAAGTTGATATTACCTTTGCATCCTGCCATTCCCCGAAGGAGCTCATGATGTCATGTTTGATTCACCTGCTGGCAGTGATAGCCATGGTTTCAATCACATTTTGATTAGAACAAAGATGGCCTTCAGGATTTACCCATGTATGCCTCAGAAAAATGATGTCATATTTTAAGAGAAATTATCATTTAAAATATGGCAGATGGAGAGCCATCCTTTTTGGATAAGTTCAGAAGACTGTCCAGGAGATTCTACTTGGGTTGCCAAGTGGAAATTTCTTCTTACCGGGGGACTCCTGGTCCGTGGCTGGAGCGCTCATGGCCACAACCATCTGAGGGAAAACCATAGAGTTTTCCCTTGGATGACCATGGCCCCGCCCCCAGCGTGCCCGGCGTGGTCGCGTCACTTCTGGGTGATGCGCACGTCGGGGTGGGGTTCCCCCCGGGGCCCGATCCGCCAACGGCGGGGAACGGGCCTCTGGGGCGGAGGTTTCCCCGCCCCCCCGGGGGGACTTGGGAAGCCTAGATTCTACATTAGTTCCAGCACAGCCCCTGCATTGGCTCAGATAGAATGTTAAATCTGGTAAATCCTGACCATGATCAAGAATGGCTGAATTCCACAGAAAATTAGGAGGGACTGTAGGAATCTCACACACACACATGCGCACACACACAAACACACAGCAGGTAGGCCCTTTCATTCAATGTACAGGCTGACATAGCAGCCCTAACCTACTTTCACTTGGTCTTAATGATGAAATGACTTGTGCAAGAAAACAGTGAGATGATGATCTCCACACTTCAGAAATATTCAGTGCTTTGTCTTCTGTCTCATCATGTAAATGTTGGAGTGCAACTTCTGAAGACTTGACAAGATGAAGAATCAAACAAAAACTATAATATTTGCTGAAAAATCTGATCAGAGCACCTTGCATAGCTTAATGATGGCCCATTGTGCTGGAAGGGGGAAAGAATTTATAAAAATACTGAAACATAAACTAGTGCCATTGCCAATTGCACTCACAGACCTGAATGGAAACCTCAGAGCAGGAAACAATTCCTTGAAACAACTTGACAATCCATATCATTTGCCCTCCTCAAGTGACACTTGAAGATGTTTCGTGTCTTATGATTGATGGGCAAGCATGTTTGGTGGCATTAGGAAATCCTTTGGGAGTAGCACTTTAGGTGATCTGGCTGACAATTTTGTGAAATCTGTTTTTCACAGTGGACACCATTTTGTAAGGGGATTTGTCACCTGAGGCATTGCCTCCTATGATGAAAATGACAAAATTGATTTTGATCATCAGCATTTAAATTCTACATGTTCAAATTAAATTGAGAATTAAATTTACCAGCTTCCCATCAAAAAATGTCTCCCATGTTGTCTTTTTTTCAGGGACTTTTTCTCAAACTATAAAGCTTCCACTCATTCTAGAACGTTGGAAATAATTCTGGTCACATTTGGACACTGGACCATATCTGATATTTATAAGTACTAGGTCAGATCTTGGTTAGTTAATTTCCATCTGCTCATCTCTATAGAACGGGGATTTGAACCTCAGACTTGCCAGTCCAGCCACTGTGCTCCATTGCCACACTGAAACTTAGCAAAAGGAAAGGATGAAATTATTCAAGATAGCAAAACAAACAAACAAGCAAACAAAAAACAACAACCCCCCCAGTGTGGTATATGTTCTAAGGACAGAAATATATCTTTTGCTGGCACTCTTTTGCTTATTCTTCAACCACATATCAGAGCAAGCAACTCCCCCAACTTTTGCAGATTTATTATTGGAGAAGACATATTGCTAAAATTAAGTGGGTCCAATGTTGTAGACTGAAGTATCCAGTCTGAAGAGGCTGAACACTGACATACTAATGAATGCATGGGTGGGTGGGGGGGAAATCTATATCTCTATAGCGGTGCCAACCTAGCAGTTCGAAAGCAAGAAATTGCAAGTAGATAAATAGGGACCACTTCAGTGGGAAGGTAACAGCGTTCCGTGCGCCTCGGTGTTTAGTCATGCCGGCCACATGACCACGGAAACGTCTTCGGATAGCGCTGGCTCTTCGGCTTTGAAACGGAGATGAGCACCGCAACCCTAGAGTCGGATTCGACTGGCTTTCGAGCAAGGGAACCTTTACCTTTTATAGCGGTGTACTGGATATAATTATGCCATTTTTCAAATCCATTGCTGATTTTCTTATGCAGAGTTTTAAAAAATAACAAGATGACACTAATTGTATAACAAAAGCAATTAAAATGCATATAGTGATAATACTTACTAAATTGCTGAGCAAAGATGAAAGGACCAACCTACACATTCATAGCAACAGAGGATGTGTTTTTACTCAGAAATTCAGTCAGAAAGAAGTGCTACAGCTGAGTAGTTCGCACAAGTGCAAGTGAAAGGTTACATTGAATTCTAAGTTTGAAAATTTGTCTCTTGACACATAGTATGGAATACAATAAATAAAATCGTATTGATATTTTCTTAATATGTTATCTTGGCAGCACTATAACTGCTTATCAGTTGACTAGCAATTAGTTGATATTCAGATTTTCACAAATAACATTTGGATCAAACTTACCTTTCTTACTGTACACATTTTCTCTTATGTGGAGCACTAGAAAAAGATCACAGAGATAATTTGCTTGTAATTTAAAATATACAGGATTTTTTTTAGTGGTTTTGTGTCTGTGCAGTTGGCACCATTCACTTGGATGCCAGCCAGGTACTACTGGCAAATGCTCACAATTTACTGGCTTGTTGAGATTATATATGCTCTAGGGCTAATCATGGGCAGGCTATTCATATTTTAAAATCAGCTACATATGAAGTGTATGTGATAATTTTGTATCTGCCGAGCTTTCATCATTCATCTGTTGAAGGCATTCATCATGCTTGTGCATGCTCAGAACTTACTGGGTTGAACATACAATTCCAAAGTGGCAATGTGAGCATACACAAAGTGTTTCCATAGAACACAGGATTAACACAAATGTACCTGACTTTGAAAGTCTGGCAGGCAGAATGGGCAAGGCTATTTTGGTATATTTATTGTATGCATGTATATATGTAATGGAACAGTCTGCTCCCCCCCCCATATTTGTGTGATTTAGTTTGGTCCTATTGGGTGGAGCTCTTGTTTCAATTCCCAGTTTTGTATGTTAGCTGTAGTTGTTCATTGTGAGAGTTGTCCCCTTGCAAATAAATGGCTGATGTTTTGAGCTATCTTGTCTCTGCTGAATGGACCCAAGAAAGGGGGCCTGAGTGAGTACTCTAACCTGGGAACCCACAGCCAAAGGGGGACATTACATGGTGTCAGAAGTTGGCCTATATCTCCTTTGGGTCTCCAATGCCGAATAGAACAATCAAATAAAGCACCTCTTTTTTAATACTATCTCCCCCCCAACAAAGGTATTGCGATTAGGGTTGCTAACTGCTTCTTGGGAAATACCTGTAGATTTGGAGATGGAGCCTGTGGATGATGGTGTTTGGGGAGGAAACTCTTTGGGGTATAATGCCATAAAATCCACTCTCCACAACTACCATTTTCTCCAAGGGATCTGTCCTTTGTCATTGGGAGATTTATTGTATTTCCAGGAATTCTCCAACCTCTGCCTGGAGGCTGACAACCTTAAGTTGGACAGAGATAGCTATGTTAATAATGTTAATGCTTAACAAAAAGTGAACATTTCCCCCAAGTATTTCTGGGCAATCAGATTGTAATATCAAGCACTAACCCTATTCACAGATCACTGCTAGCAACTAGTACTTACCATATGTGGGAAAGGATACAATAAAGACTTCTCACATTTTTTAAAAAAAATTTATTCTCTTACACAATATAAGAATAGTCTTACTGATGTGAAATACTAAAGGGAAATTTTAAAACTTAAGTTTTGCAGAAAGATGGCACGGTGGCTATTCGTCTTCCTTACACATTCCATTGCACGATTGCCTATTTTCAGGACCACTTGCATTCTATGAAATTTTCACCAAGTAAAATACAACTTCACCTTCTGTGTTTGTATAATGGCAATATATGAAAGCAGGATAGGGTGTGGGGCTTTCTTTGTGTATTTTACCTGCATTTCATTCTGTTTCTTTTTGGTTATATCATGCCTGTAATCTCTGGCTGTGGCAATACATGTGGTCACGGTTGTCAGGTGCGTTCTTGGGGACAGGGAAGAGGAAGGTGTTGCTTGTCTAGGGAGCATCACAACCTCGTGTATCATTGTCAAGTAAAGAATTAAAACTCAGGACATCGAAGGCATTGTCTTCAGCGGAGGCATGAAATTCAATCTGATCCTTGTCTCATGCAATGATACCCAATCCTGCAGTCACTGGAAAAGGAAGTGGAACCAGAATAGATAATCAGGTAAAATACACAGAGAGAACAATAGTGTCTTGCCTTATTTGAAAATGACATATTTCTAAAGTGAACAGATTTTAGCTGCTAAATCAGGAATTTCTTTAGGGGTCGCTTTAAAAAAAAATTAGAAAATGACACCAGGGGGGGAAAAAGTCTAAAACTAAAATAAGGGAGAAAATAGATTTAAAAAGTTGTCTTTTACTACCCATTGCCAGTTCTGTCACAAGCAGTTTGTATCTCTTAAAGCCACATTGTCATCTTCCTCTCATATGTCTTTGGCATAATCCACTCATTGATACTCAAATATTTTGTGACAGACTGACATGAATAGAGGACAAAGAATTCCATGCTATCTTGATTCCTTTTCCAGGTGTGCCGCAGTTTTGTATTTCACTTATCATTTGTAGTGTGTAGCTCACAGACTGGTCCAACTGTAAATGATTGTCCTTTCTATACTTTTTTGTCCTATATTCTGTAATCTACAGCATGGTAGGTAGCCAGCCACTAGCACAGCTAAGAACAATTTAGACAAACGTTAGGTGGTATGGTTTTCTTAAAATGCAACTTTTATTTATTATTGATGTTTTTCTGATTTTTATTATTGGTAACTATGCCTGCATTCAAGACAGTATGCCACCATTTCCTTATATACTCCTTGTAGTCCCAACAGTGGGGTTATTTTTTTTAAAAAAACCCTGTAATTGCTATTGTGAACGTGCACATTAACACTCTAACCATCTATTGCTGTGATCTCTGAAGTCCCATCTGTTATTATAAAACAAAAGTATGGCTCTAGTTGTGTTCTTTGCAGAGTTATAAATATGCACATCACTCCCCCCCATTACTTTGCAGGGGAAAGGAGGATTTTTCTCCAGATGGACAGTAAGAATCACCTGTAGTATCCAGAAAATGCCATGCCCAAACTGTATACAATATCTAACTCCCCTGGACTCTGAAGAAAATAAAAATCCCATTTTCTCTGATAAAACACAGATAATTTCAGTAGGGATAGTGGAAAGGGGAGTTCCAGCATGATCATCATCAATGCTCCCTCTAAGCTGTGGAGTCTTGTGAGCAAAAATTATACTTTGTGAGCTACTGGCATTAAAGTTGTGAGCGAGCGATTTGGCTACTGCATCAATTGGTTTGCTCCGGAGCCATCCTTTTCTGAGCTAACACAAAAATGTGAGCCGGACGCTGAAAACCCGTGAGCAAGCTCACACTAACTCTGCTTAGAGGGGACACTGATCATCATTGCACCTGCACTTTTGCACAGGGGCAGGGGCAGGTTGGAGGAGAAGGGGGGGCAGTATCAGTGAACAGTGCAGGAAAAAGTTGTGGTGTCCAGAGGTGGGGGCCACACCCAGACTTGCTAGCCAGCTGGAAGGCGACAGGGCACGATCCATAGTGGGCCCCCTCATCATTGCGGTGCTGCTTCCTCCCTTGGTACTGTGCTGCACAACAGCAGCAGCAACTAAGCCAAAGCTCCCAGATGGTGCTGCATGCAGCATGGGAGTGAGGCCCAAACAGAGGGTCAGGGGAGGAGGTACAGAGCAAGGAAGGAGGGCTGGCTGAGACAACAGTCATGCCAGGGGTCTTTTTGTAGAAAAAGAGCTGCAGGAGCTCATTAGCATATGGCATGCTACTGAGCTACTGGGCTATTAGCATATGCCACGCCCCCTGACATCACCGGAAGTGATGGCAGAAGGGGAAGCAAAAGGGGGGGAGGCATCTTCAAAAGCCTCCCCTCCCCTTCCATTGGGGGGGGAGCGAAGAGAGAAGTTTAAACCCCTTCTCACTAGAGTTGGGCCACAGGAGGAAAGACAGAAGGAAAGAGGGAGAGTAGAGAAAAGGAAAGAAGAGAGGAAAGAGGGGAAGAAAGAGAAGGAAAGAAGGAGGGAAAGAAAGAGAGGGGAAGAAGGAGAGAAACAGGGAAAGGAGAAAAAAAGAGGACAAGAAGGCAGGAAAGAAAGAAAGAGAGAAGGGAAGAAGGAAGGAAAGAGGGAAAGGAGAGAAGGAAAGGAGGAAAAGAGAGGAAGGAAGAGAAGGGAAAGAAAAGAAAGAAAAGGAGAGAAAGAAAAAGAAAGGAGGGAAAGATGGCAAAGAGATGGAGGGAGGGAGGCTCTC
>NW_015160896.1:272069-288511 GCF_001447785.1 Gekko japonicus | reverse complement strand
CTCCCCGGCCCTGCCCGGAGCCATAGCGCTCCCGCACGGCTCGGGGAACCCGGGGACGGGGCTCTCCGGGCCTCACCCGAGCCGCAGCACTCCCGCACGGCTCGGGGGACCCGGGGGCTGGGCTCTCCGGGCCTCGCCTGAGCCGCAGCACTCCCGCGCGGCTTGGAAGACCTGGGGGCTGGGCTCTACGGGCCTCGCCCGAGCCGTAGCACTCTCGTGCGGCTCAGGGGACCCAGGGGCGGGGCTCAGGGGACTCGGGGGCGGGGCTTGCTGCCACGCGGGCTGCCAGAGCGGTGCTCTGGAGGGCTCCGGCCCAAAAAGACCCCTGGTCATGCCCCCTTCCTAATCTCTCATGCAGGTTAATTCCTCTTCAGAAGGCTGAAGACTTGCTCTCAGCAAGCTCATCCTTCTTTGCCTCCTTCGCAAGATGTCAGGGAGGAGGGCAAGGAGAAGCTGCTTCATGTCTCTCCCGAGGGCTTTATAGAAAGTCAGGAGAACTGAGGATGAACATTAACCCCTCCCCCTCCAAGCACCAAGGCTTACGCTAAGGTTGCAGAGGGAAATATTGGAGGGCTCTGGAACCCAGCATGGTTGGATAGAGTGTGTGGGGAAATACCTGAATATTTGGGGGGGGGGGTTCGAGTCTGGGGAGGACAGGTCTTGGGGAGGCAAGGGACCTCACAAGCATTTTCTTCCAGGGGGAACTGATCTCTGTAGTTTGGGGATCAATTGTGACAGCGGGAGATCTCCATGCTCCACCTGGACTCTGGCAACTCTGTGGTTGGAAGGGACCTGATACCCACATGTGCATGCTGTTCAGCCACTCTGCTTGGCAAGATTTGGAACTTTATTCTAGCCAAAGCAGTCTTCCTTCAACTTAAGTAGTTACACCATGGACTTGTTTTTGTTCAGAGGGCGGTAACCATGTGAATAATGTAATAGGTATTGTTACAATACCATAAATATTCTGAATTTAATCATTTTGGAATATTTCTAGATACCAGGATACCTAAAGAGACTTGAATCAGATATAATATTGTTTGATTTTTTAATGTATGTCTTTTTTCATATGAAAGGTATTTTTGGTGAGGGGAGGCATTATTTCTCAGAGAAAGAGAGTAATATATGGACAGTGAAAAATGGAGGATATTATTGATGTTTGATTTTGTTCTGTTCCTTAAAGTGCTCTGTGTTTAATATCCTGAAAACTACTACTGGGCCGTGTTTCTGAGTCGGTTGCCAATCCAGATGCCAAATTATTTAATCTGGGATTTGTAAAAGAGCCTAGAATAAATTAGGCAACCACATTTCATTGAAGCTTAGTTGGACTGGGAATGTTAACTCCCTTCAGGGCTCTTTGAATTTTCCACGCTGTGAATTCTGAAAATATTCCCAATATGACTTAACTGTGATGGCTCCAGGCATTTCCCTCCCCCCCCCCATTAATATAACATTCAAATTCTGGTTTCATATTAAATCAGAAGGATGAAACAAGCTGTTTGCATGACAATTTGATTCCTTGGTGTTTCACTTGCAAACTGAATTAGACCGGGGCCCCCAAACCTTTTTGATCCCACAAATACCTTTGGACTTCTGATACAGGGGGGTGGGCAGAACCCCAGAATAGCTGCCACAGGAGGTGGAGCCAAACACAAAATTGTTGCTGCAGGAGGCAGGGCCAGCCACAAAATGTCACAAAATAAAGTTATGCATAATTCTAATAGTAAGTCTTCAACATTTTAGATAGAAGCTCTGTTTAATAGGATGACTTTAAAACGAAAGTATTGTTTTAAAATATTTTCTTTCATACACTCAGTTTACTTGCAGTCACAGTGAACATATTTTTACTGTAGAGGCAGCTGCTGACAAAGAAAGATGTTTTTGTTTTTTTAAAAAATCTACACAATCAACTAATTTTCCAATGGCCAATTAGAAGCTGTGCTGGGCGAAAGCTCAGTTTGGCCCTGTCCACTTTTTAACAACCTTGGTTGGGTACCAGGAAAGGTGTCAGTGGATGTCATGTAGGGATGCCAGACCCCCTGGTGGGGGCAGGGGTCTCCTGCTTTCAGCCCCCGCCTCTCTGCCACCAGCCAGATGAAAAGCGGGGGAGAATTACCCTCCCCAAAGGGAGGAACACTGGATATTGATGTGATGTTCCTACATGACCCAGAAGTGATGTAGGCATGCTGGGGACATTGGGGCCAATGCTCTGGTTTTGGGGCAAAACTCTATGGTAGAAACAAAT
Source organism: Gekko japonicus (assembly GCF_001447785.1). Lineage (NCBI taxonomy): Eukaryota > Metazoa > Chordata > Lepidosauria > Squamata > Gekkonidae > Gekko > Gekko japonicus. The sequence goes on along the minus strand of NW_015160896.1, from coordinate 286,266 downwards.
TCTACCATAGAGTTCTGCCCAAAAAACAGAGCATTGCCCCTGATGTGCCTACGTCACTTCCAGGTCACTTAAGCATGTTGTGTAAATTAATTAATTAGTTTGTAAATTCGATTTATAGATCACCCTCTCCTGTGCATTGGCTCAGGGTGGTGTACAACAATTCCAATAATGACAATTACAGATTAAAATAAACCATTAAAACAATAAAATACAGACAAGTTTCAGATGACACTGATGTTAGACCAAATTGTAACCTTACCCCATGGGGAGAGAGAGAGAGATGGAAGTGCCAGGCTTGATGGAAACTGTTGCTGTCCTCAACCATAGGCCTGGCAGAACATTTCTGCCTTACAGGCCCTGAGGAATGGTATTAGTTCCCGCAGGGCACAAATATCATTTGGCAGATCATTCCACCAAGTCAGGGCCAGGGCCAGAAAAGCCCTGGCTTAGGTTGAGGACAACCAGATATTTTTCAGGCCAGGGATCACCAGCAGGTGATGAGTAATGCTCTTCAGGAGGTATACCAGGAGAGGCAGTCCCATAGATATGTTGGTCCCAGACCATTTAGGGCCCTGAAGGTTAATACCAAAACCTTGAACCAGTGTTCTTCCCCTCTACTGGTAAGTGAACCCCCATCCCTCGCCAACTGCTCTGCGAGTCTGGGCAACCCTAATGCCATAGTACCCATGGGCATTACAGTAGGGACCCCTGAAAACTGAATAAATTTGCAAATGGTGAAATACAGCCCTGGCATAGCTTGCATACTGACATGGCTGTATGAGTATCCTGATCCAAAGACTGCTATGCACATTATGCACATTCAGAGCTCCCCTTACCTACAGGCATGTAAATTCTGTATGGGAGTTATGTTTTTGTTATTGTGTTTTCAATATCCGGCACCTAGGGTAGCAGTTATCAAGAGCAGGTGGGATAGGGAAAGAGAAATTAAGACAGCAGTCATAAACAGGTCTAATCAAAATCTTACTCAGGTCTATCAATGAAGCTTACTCCCAAGACACTGTTCATTTATTTACTTTATTTATAATTAGCCTTTTTCACTGAGCCTGAAGGCAGATTGCCCGGTGTAAGTCAATGCAATCAAATAGTACGGGGCATTGCATAAGAAGTGCAGTAAAGCTTGGATTGTGTGAGGCTTTCCCTTCACTATATTGGCTTGCCTGCTCTCTGCTGTCTGCGGCGGTGCAAGCATCTTTCTTAGCTCATAGGTGGTGGTGTTGTTTTCCCTCATAAACAATGCAGAAGCCTATCTGCATGTTTCTCACTGAGCTTAATCTTACCAGACTGTCTTCAGTGTATCAGATAAGGGCAGATTTTCAACCTTGCCCATATATGCCCATATAATAATGAAATAATACATAAATAAATTCTGTAGTTGAGGAAAGAATTTATTCACGTTAGTCTTTATGGTTTTGTTGTCAGAAGAAAACCCCGTCACTATCCCAATATGCTGGTAGTTCCAAAACTGAGGTGGTCATATACAATCACACACTGTAATGCGCTGCCAACAGCCCAGATGAAGGGCTGTTTCCTCAAGACATCTTCAGATCAGTGCTTTTGTGACTGCTCTTTGGCAGAGGTTGATTCATTGCCCCATAACTTTTTTTACTGTCCAAAGTATTCAACAGCCAGAGAGAGATTTCTTAGAAAATAGCTATTAAAATATCCAGACACTCCTGATACCTCAAAATTAAGATTATTTATGAGTAGCCTCTGTACCGTGGATGTGGCAAACTTCTGCTTTATTGTGTTTTCTAGTTCTTAAATGTCTGTTTTTTATAGTCTATGGTCTATGGGCTGTTAAGCTTGAATAAACTTGAAACTCAACAGTTTTTATGGCTTTTTATTCAGCATATATCTTGAGATTTTCAACTGTTTGCCTTTGGTAATTTTCCAGACACACACCCTCCAATCTTTAAAAATGCTAGCAATTCATAAGTATTTCAATCCTATAAAAGCAGTATTTAGTGTTACTTAATATGCCATATAGTTTTCAAGGAAACTATTGTTGCAGAAACTTGTTTTCTTTGTGGTATGTTTTAATTGTTTTGGGTTGCAGAGGCATTAATTATGTTTTAATATTTACAAGCTAGTTTCAGAGCCTATAAATGATAAATTCAATGGTGGGTATATACTTGGATTTTTAAAGGGTACTTATGATTTGGTGCCTGAAGATAAATCTGGCATGTATGTATAGTAGCTGATAGTTGATACACTGGCATTGTGCTCCTGAAGGCTACCGAGGCAGAGTCAGTTGGCCACTAGTGCAATTGTGGCAGTATTGATTCATTCTTTATAGATATTCTGCAGGGGGAAACAAGAACGTATGGCCCTTCATAAGGCATAGGTGGCATAGCAAGTGTGCTGGAGTCCATAGCAACTCTGGCAACATCCACCAATCAGACAATTGCAAGCAGTGATGTCCCCATGAGTGGCAGACACAAGCACAGCAAATCACCACGCACTGATCTAGCTACTGGCTCTTGATGTCACCCCCTCCATGGAGAGCCAACAGAAACAGGGAAGACCCAGCAACAGTACAACCTCAACTGAGGTACATGTCTCAAGCCACACCCTCCTATGCCCATGAGGGAAGGAACCTGTCAGGTTCCACAGCCAACAACGGAGTACATGCTTATCAGAAAGGTTATACTTTATTGCAGAGCTATAGAGGCATTAACACAATCACTGTTAGGAATGGCAACGTTCCTACAAGCATAATGGGATATAGGGTATTCGTATGCACCCCCCGTTCCATAAGCCAATTAGCCTGGCTCTCGCGCGTGGGAGAAGGGTTCCCAAGCCGTTAGAGGCTGCAGCTGGGAACTGAAAATGCTCCCATAGTTCCAGGCATTCCAGACACTACACCAGCAACCTGCAAGGTCATAGATAAGCAAGCATTACAGAAGCAAAAGTAAAGAAGCAGCATCTGGCCCACAGAGGAAGAAAATGCATTCCCCCCCCCCATCATGGCAACATAGCTGACATTCTGCCCCCTCGAAACTCAGCTTCTCCCGCCCAGCCCGGGATATCTCCTGGTCAGTTCGGGAGAGATCCCGGTTTATCCGGGAACTCCCTGTGGAATTTCCACAACAGCTTAGGGGCCCTAATAGCCCCTACTTCCACCCATTCGAGGTGCTGGGGTCCGAAATCAAGCCATTCCACCAAATAAAACAAACATCCACATTTCACTTTAGAGTCCAATATCTTGGAGATTTCATAATGTTCCTCACCATCAAGCATAATAGGAGGGGGTACAGGTTGTGATGGTCGCCAGGGGCTCGACCCTGAATTCTGCTTCAGGAGGCTGAAATAAAACTCAGAATGCAAATTTCTCAAGTTCTTAGGAAGATCCAGATGCACTGCCACATCATTAATCACTCTTTTCACCTTGAAGGGACCAAGGTATTTCCAACCCAGTTTCCGGCTAGGACGCAAGACTTTAATGTTTTTAGTTCACACATACACCGAATCCCCAGGCTGCAGAGCCCAACCCTCCACCCTTCTCTTGTCAGCCTGAGTCTTGTAAGCCTCCTTAGCCGCATTTAACGTTTTACAAAGGAGTGGCCACGAGTCTTTCAAACGTTGGCACCAGTGAGCAGCATCCCCCAACCCCAAGTCACTTGGCCCCTCCAAAAAAGGCACCGGGGGACTGTCGTAGTCATATAAAGCCTTAAAGGGGGACAGTCCAGTGGACGAGTGGCAAGTGTTGTAACAAAATTCGGCTAGGGGTAGCAAGTCCACCCAATCATCTTGTTGATAATTAGTGAAACAGCGAAGATATTGTTCCAATGTCTAATTAACCCGTTCCGTTTGTCCATCAGTCTCTGGGTTGTAAGCACTGCTCATGGCCCATTCGACTCCCATGAGTTTCAGAAGCTCCCCCCAAAACCGGGAGACAAATTGGGCCCCCCTGTCAGATATCACCTTGGACGGGAGCATATGCAGGCGGACCACATGCAACATGAAGCCTTTGGCAAGGGCCTTCGCCGTGGGCAGGAACGTAAACAGGACAAAGTGAGCCTGTTTAGAAAATAAGTCCACAACCACCCAAATGACAGTCATAGATTTACTGGGAGGTAGGTCTGTAATAAATTCCATGGAAATCACCTCCCAAGGCGTGCTAGGAGTCGGGTGTGGTTGCAACAAGCCTAGTGGTTTCCCTGGCCGGGGTTTACTCATGGCACAGACTTGACATGACTTGACAAATGAAGACAAATCCTTCCAAAGCTGCAGGGACTTTACAAAGCCAGAATGTCCCAATAACTTAGAACTGTGCACCGCTTGCAAAACTTCCCCCCTGAGGGAGAGGGGCACAAACAGTTTGTGGCCACGGTACCAGCAGCCATCAGATTTAAGTTCGAAGGAATGCTCTTGCTTTGGGCGTGGCATTCCGATCCTCGAACTGGGCACATAACGCCCACATAAAAGCGTCCAAATTAACCAGCTCCGGGCTCCGTGTGTTATGCAACCACACATACCAAGCTGCGGCCGCTCCCCGCAGACGGGCCGCCACCACATCTACACGGCTGCTGTCATCCAGGAACAGGTGGCCTGACCTTTCCACGAATTTCATCACTCAAACCATGAAATATGACAGCTCCTTTGGGTCTCAGTCGGACGTGGCCTTGATCAGGTCCTTCAGCTGGTGATGCAAGGGACCCCTCCTTGGGCAACCTGGCGGGCCACAGCTCCCCGCAGCTTGCCATATTGATGCTGAACTTAGTGCAGACACCTGATCAGCATAGCCCGGTGCAGCCCTGTTATGCCAACTTCTCCAGGAAATTCCTGGAGACCCAATCCAAGTTATCTACCAAGGAAAATTGGGTGTTTGTGGCTGTGCGTAAGTTCTATACCAGTCTATACAGAGGTCGGATGGCGAATGAGACGCTCGGCTATATCCCAGGAAGTGAGACAACACGCTAGTCCTTAAATAAATGTTGTCTTTACTAAAGGTTTCTGCAGTCATACAAAATCGGAATCATACAAATTCATACAAGCTCCTTAGTTACAAAAGTACATTAGAACAATTACAGCATAGAAAATAACAAAAGCATCAAAATGGGGAAGACACAATGGGGCACGGCTATACTCATCTGAGGTCCAGCTGAGGAAGAACTCCCCTCCTTGGAACGCTGGGCAGCCGAAAGCAGCAGCTTGTGAACTCCAAGGACGTGGCCTCGATCAGGTCCTTTTGCCGGTGATGCAAGGGACCCCTCCCTGGGCAACCTGGCGGGCCGCAGCTCCTCGCGGCTCGCCATATTGATGCTGAACTTAGTGCAGACACTCGATCGGCATAGCCCGCTGCAGCCCAGAACTCCTAAGCTCACATGATCCGCCGGCCTCAAATAAACCCATGTGTCAGACAGGATGCCCACCTCTTCCCCAGCAATGGCTTGATGGACAAAAGTGCTGCCATCATGAACATATTCCTGTTCCGAACCACACACCCTTTCCCTTGAAAAAGGGAGGGAACCCCCCCCACCCCCCCACCACGCCCAAGAGCACCCTAACCACTAGGCCAAGAGGGGAGGTTCAGAGGAGTTATGGCAGGAGGCACTAGGCACCCCACTGAAGCTCTGACATCACACTACACATGAAGCCAGGCAGAGGCGTGGCTCCATGGAAAGGCACAGGGTTAGCAGTCAGAGTTTGCAGCTTGATCCCCACATGAGTAGGCAAAAGACGCAGAGCTAATCTTTTGCTACTGCAAATGGCAAAAGGGGGAATCAGATGGCCTTCTCAGTAAAGGTAAAAAAGGTAAAGGTTTCCCTTGCTCGAAAGCCAGTAGAATCTGACTCTAGGGGGAGATGCTTATCTCTGTTTCCAAGTTAAAGAGCCAGGGCTGTCCAAAGACTTCTCTGTGGCCTTGTGGCCAGCATGGCTAAACGCCGACACGGAACACTGTACCCTTCCCACCGAAGCAGTACCTATTTATCTACTCGCAATTTCTTGTTTTCAAACTGCTAGGTTGGCAGGAGCCAGGGCTAGAGACAGGAGCTCACTCCATCACGCGGCACTAGGGTCTCGAAGTGCTGAGCTACAGACCTTCTGGTCTGCAGCTCATCGTCTTAATCTCTGAGCCACCACAGCCCTTCACCTATGCAGTAGGCTGCCCCAAATGTCATCAGTGTGGCCAAGGTGCTGCTCCACACACACCCTGCTGCATACATGGACACAGCTCCCTTGTATCCATCATGGGTTCCTGCACCTACATTGACAACCTGTGCAGCTTACCAGATGCCAGGAGTGCTATGGGAGAGTGCAGGACACAAAGACCTCCCTTCTCTGAGCAGCCCCCACACACACCCAAACCACCCACCAGCCCATTCCCTGTGCATGCTGCTTAACATCTATATGTGCCCTCTTGCCCAGTTAGTCAGGAGATTTGGAGTAGGCTGTCATCAATATGCAAATGACATCCAGCAGTATTTGTTAATTGACAGCTAGCCAGACACCATCCCAGAATCATAGAATCATAGAGTTGAAAGGGACCTCCATGGTCATCAACCCCCTGCAAAGTGCAGGAAATTCACAAATACCTCCCCCTCCACACTCACAGTGACTGCTGTTCCATGCCTATAAGATGACAAAAACTCTTCAGGATCTCTGGCCGAACTGGGCTGGAGAAAAATTTCTTCCTGATCCCAAAATGACAAAGAAAGAGAGAGAGAGAGAGAGAGAGAGAGAGAGAGAGAGAGAGAGAGAATGAGAAACCCATGCTGGCTCTTAGTAATCACAGCTGTCCTTTCTAAATGCTCAAGGACTGACTGTCTGATGATTTGTTCTAAAACTTTCCCAGGTATAGATGTCAAGCTGACAGGTTGCTAGTTATCCGGATCCTCCTTTTCCCCCTTATTGAAGATGGGTACAACATTTGCCCTCCTCCAATCTTCTGGCACTTCACCTGTTCTCCAAGAAGGGAGAGATTCCTGGTCTTAGCTATGTTAAACATAACCCGAGAAAGGATTCCGTCTAAGAATTTGGAATCTAGTGTCAGCTAAAGCTGAAGTACATTTTCACACAGACACCAAGAACTGGGGTTTGAGATTCTGGCAAAGAGTGACTGGGTAGCAGGCTGAAGTTCCCAATCAGGCCAAAAGGAATAGGATCATATTTTCAGGGAAGAAATAGAAGTCCCATCCAGTTCTACAGGAAATTGGCACTGAGGCAGTCCCTTGGTCTGTTGTGAAAGCAAATGGTTATAGACTACTTAGGGGAAAGAAGACACATTGTGATTTCAGAAAAGGGGAAAGAATTCGATACACTAAAAGAGTGACCTTACCAGAAAACCTGAACAGTTATTAGGAAACCAGCTAGTCTCTTAGAATCATGGAATCATAGATCAGACTTGGAAGGGACCTCCAGGATCATCTAGTCCAACCCCCTGTACAAGGCTGGAAATTCACAAATACCTCCCCCCACCCTCAGTGACCAGTGTTCCATGCCCAGAAGATGACAAAAAAACCTCCAGGATCTCCCGCCAAACTGGCCTGGAGAAAAAATTGCTTCCTGACCCCAAAGTGGCAATCAGCATTTCCCTGGGCGTGTAAGAGGGGGCCACAAGAACTAATCACCAATGCAATCCTTCCTGCCCTCCCTCTCATGATCTCTCTAAGTTCACAGAATCATCATGGCTGTCAGATGGCCATCTAGCCTTTGCTTGAAAACCTCCAAAGAAGGAGAGCCCACCATTTCCTGAGGAAGCCTGTTCCACTGAGGAACTGCTCTGTTAGGAAGTTCTTCCTAATGTTTAGCCAAAAACTCTTCTGATATAATTTCAACCTGTTGTTTCTGGTCCGATCTTCTGGGGCAGCTGATTCATAGAACACAGTGGGTGACTGGTGGTGGCTGTAGTTGTCATTTTGGGCTCCACTGGATCTTTTGGATGGGCTGCACTAGTGTGGATCACTTAGCCTATTTTGTTGTGTGGGTTATGCTGTGTTTTTTTTCTGTTGTAAGTTTTCTTCACTGTTGAGAGGCATTCCCAGACTGAAGCAGGTTAGGGAGCTGACCGACTCCAGTCAGGCCCAACTATTCCCACGCTGGCTCAGCAGCCTATGTTGGTGGTCTGCTGGTGGCCAAGACTGGTGTAGCAGCATTGGGACAGTGTGCCAATGCAATCTCAGGTTGCATTGGTGTTATCTTGGGGATATGCCAGACTACCGCCTGATTGGCTCACTGTGCACTCCCTCCCCCTTAGGCTTGTGCTGACAGTATCTCCTTACTGTCCAACACTATGTCCTTATATGACATTGTGCTGGGGGCCTAGTAAAGATAGACAGGACAGGTAAAGGGAAGTGCAAGGGAAAATACAGTACGGAAAAGTTAAACTGGCAGCAGAATCGACAGACAACTCATATGAAATGTGAAAGCAAAAGACAGATCCTATTACATATTCCAAATTTCCTACTACTCACGTGGGGCAAAAAAGGAAAAGATACTAGCACATTTATGAGCATGATTTTCGTGTGCTTTTTCCCCTTTATACTCCTAATGCTCCCCAGTCAACTACGTTTTACAGCTTTCCCAGGTGTCTGAAGTGCCTCGTGCTTGACCCCTCTGTTCTTTAGATATATCTGCAGATTCATATAAAATGATCCCCTTCAGTGTTTCTGTTGCTTCGAGTACACACTGATCCTTCCTCTACCTCAGATCCATTACATTCTTTCTGACACCACCATTACCTCTTGATGCAATTATAGCTGTGAGTTCAATTGGGTGTCATGTATTCTTATCTAGACATAAAGTGTTATTCGTGTGACCGTGCTTTGTTCTCCTCGACTATATTTGCCAGACCACTGAGGGTTTTAAATCTTTTATCTTAAAAAAAAAAAAAAGCAAGGTCCTCTGGAATTTTTGAGATCAGAAATAAAAAGGTTAGAATGTGCTGCATTGGTTTGAAGCATCTGCATCCTCCCCTCCCAAACTGTTCTGCACGATATTGTCTTTAAGGAAAGAACTGGATGGAAACATACTGAAATATGTGGCTGCTATTTAATTTTTTTAACATAATTTTTAATATACCATGTCTATTATAAAACTTTCAAGCATAGGCAGGAATCTAAAAAAGATACTTTAGGGCAGGTTTAAGTACTTTCAAAATGTCCTTGATGTTTTTAGTTTTAGAGGAGGAGGAGAGGAGGAGATTGGATTTATACCCCACCCTTCACTACCCAAAGGAGTCTCAGAGCAGCTTACAAACTCCTTTCCCTTCCCCTCCCCACAAAAGACACCCTGTGAGGTAGGTGGGGCTGAGAGAGCTCTGACAGAAACTGCTCTTTTTCAAGAACAGCTCTTATCACAACTATGGCTTGCCCAAGGTCATCCAGCAGGAGCAAGTGGAGGAGTGGGGAAGCAAACCTGGTTCTCTCAGATTAGAGTCCGCACACTTAACCACTACACCAAACTGGCTCTTGGTTAATTTATTGGTTGTTGTAGTTTTTCCGGGCTGTATGGCCATGGTCTTGGCATTGTAGTACCTGCCATTTCGCCAGCAGTCGTAAAACATTAGGTACTACAATGCCAAGACCACAGCCATACAGCCTGGAAAATCTACAACAACTAATGAATTCTGGCCGTGAAAGCCTTCAACAACATTTTGGTTAATTTGTTTGATTTCCTCAGTATTCTATTTCCAGATGTCTAAGACAAAAATAACTTCATGTAACACAATCACTAATACTGTTATCTCTTCTTAGGTAACTTTCAAAGCATCGAGGTATTCAGTGTCTCCGGATTTAAAATATGTCCTCCTTACATATGACATCAAACAGGTAAGCTAGTCTTTGGGGGGAAATGGTATAATACATTGAAAATTATACTAATTGCATTATCTGGGGGGGGGGAACCAACTTAAAATGAAACTGACTTTCTTTATGCCATTAATGCTGGTGAGATAATGTTTTAATTACATTGGATTAAATTTTGGACCCTCTGGCTTTTTTTTGAATTGAAGTTGATTTGAAACAAATTTAGACCATTAGCAGTTATGTAAAATAATTCTGATTTGCCTTTCTTTGTTGTATTTGGATAAGTGATGTTTTACAGTAACATAATTGTGTGGGAAAAACTCAGACATTATGCAAATGTTTTAGAGAATCCATTTATTTGGCTAAGATATGTTTAAAGCTGTTCTGTGGGCAATTTTCTATTTTGTGTAAACCACAGTGTACTAAAACACATTCTTTCTTGCTTGTTGTTCAACTGGCTTTAGCAGGTTGATATCCTTGCACATGTACAACCCTGTGTCCCAGTTTAAACTAATTGAAATCACTGGGCTCTTCATAGAATTGCACTGTAGCTCTGCATAGGATTACATTGTAAATGTTATTGTTATAAAACAAGAAATGGTCCCACCTTCCTGCACAATGTTTTAATTGTTGTTTTTATGTCTTTGTATTAAGTGTTGTTCTTGTTTTAATTATTCTAATGGTGCGTTATTGTTCTTTTTTGTTGGTTTTAATGGTTTTGAAATGTGGTTTTATTATGAATGTTTTCATTTGTTAATCATCTTGGTGGCCCTTGTGAGGGCAGAAAGGCAGGATATAAATCCTGTAAAAGAAAAGAAAATATCTTATATATTATGGCAACATCAGATCAGAACACAATTTTCTGCCTTCCATTACAGTGTTTGACTTAGTTGGTTCAGGTGGGTAGCTGTGTTGGTCTGAAGCAGCAGAACAAATGAGTCCAATGGCACCTTTAAGATCAACAAATACCTTGAATAAACTTTGTTGGTCTTAAAAATGCCACTGGACCCAAAGTTCATCAACTCTCAAGGTTTTATTTAATACTACAAAGCAGCTGTGGGGTGGGTGGGTATGGCTAGACTATATTGGGTTCTCAGAGTTGAGAGAGGGGTTTAACTCTTTTCCCTGGTTGAAATGTCCCTCCAAAATTCCTGTTAGCTCTCTTGGGAGAAAGTACAACCTTGATATCTTGATATTGCTGCTAGTAACGTTGTGTGGTGGGGGAGAGATTTTCTGTAGGGGAAATGATATGGGGGGGGAGGATTAAACTCCCCCATTTCAACTGCTGCAGCCCTCCTGCCGTTTGTTCCCTTTCTCTAGCTGAATTTTAGCGTTGTAAAACAAACAGACAAAAAAACATCCAGTCATAGACTCCCATGTAATATGCCCTAGGTTTGTGAGTACTAACTACATTCACAAATCCAACTACACTTGTTTTAGACCTGTAAATGCAAATAAGAATCTATATTGATGGAATTCTGATATTATTAGAAAAATTGCCAGGTTATTTGCAGAATGTCATTCAATGGGTTCAGTCACAGTGCCATATGCTTAAAATAACTGCATTGCATGGAAAACATGCTTTATATATATATATAAAGTTAATTTATATATTGTTTACTTCTTTTCTCTCCCCTTCTTCACTTCTCATTATTGAGGTGACCTGCTTTATGTCACATCATTTCCAATAATGTTGATGTTTTTTTTTTCATCCAGATGTTTAAAACAGATATGCTTCACCAGCATATCACTCCTTGGGTCCATTGAATTGAAAGTGGAATTCTACTTGAGGGTTTCATCAGTGAGCTAATTAGTTACAGTTCTGTCCCAATCTTCCTTCTGGGAAATTCAAGACAGAATATAGCTCCTGAACAGTCTTCTGTCTAGGATTGTCACAATGGTCAGGTTATTATGAAGTCATAGACGATGTGTAGTAATGAAGGATAGAGTCTAGCTGGGACTCCCATTAAGAGAAATTTACAGGCAGTACTTGCTGTTCATAGCAGATGGTGTTGAAGAGGACACCACCATAGATCAATGCTGCAGGTGAAAATGGGAGTTTTGTTTTCCTTGTGTAATATTCATTGCAATAGAAAGCAAGGACTTTTTCACATCTAGACTTTGACATGAAGTAGCCAGTTTTTTTGGGGGGAGGGGAATGGAGACTTAAATTTCACTGTGACATTTGCCATGAAATTGTAATTAGAGCCGTGGTTATTTTGATCTTTGGATTCAAAATAAATGCACAGTTAAATTAAATAGTGAAATGTTTTATTTTTCTGTTGTCAGCATTTTCTTTAATCTATTTTATGCTTAGAATGGCAAACTTTAATTAAATTTGCAGTTGTTTCAGCACAATTAAGTATATCCTTTATGCATAATGGGATGTAAATTTGCATGAAAATAAGCTGTCTTTGAATACAAAAGTAATAATTGAATGAATCATACTGAGCAGAATGAGGAAAGCTGTTAAATGTATGCTTCTGCAGATGCGTGATGTTGTTCTGTTCTCTTTGTGAGCTGAAAAAAAAATCTGCCTTGATTCCTGTTGAATAAAAGTTAATTTTAGATTTTGTATCCTTTACTGAACCTGAGTTTCAGTATGAATGTTAGCTACTTTTACTTATGCTTCCTGAGAAGATCCACAATGATTGTGACTGTCTTAGGTGGTCCGGTAACAAGATCAGCTATGAAAAATGTTGGCAGGTTCAACTTACTAGAGCAGAATTTATATCGTTTTAATCACCCCTATACGGGTCAACTGCATGCTTTCTTAGTCATGAAAAGTGATTTTGATTGTGACTATAGAAGTTCTCATATATTACCAAGTGAAGAATTTAACTGTTGTGTTAAAATGAGTGCATAGATCACAGAGAGCATCCCACTGTCATTTATGGTTCAGCAACTGGTTATGAAGAATACATTCCAGACAGTCCTGCCACATACAAAAGAAGAACCGAACCGCCAATTAGATAGGGCACAGACAGGCTATTGTCCTCCCCCCGCCCCTTCCACATTTGACCAGGTTTCAGGAGTGCTTATATCCGTGGCCTATGCAGAGATTCAGTATGCTGCATAGCTAATGGGGTCCGTGAAGCAAACTAGAAATAGAAGTTCTTTAGCTATTCATTCCTTGTTCACTTCTTCGTCCCTCTAATATCCTTTGTTCAGGTCTCATAAGTGGAATTGTAAAAGAGGTAGTCACTTAACAAAACAAACACGTGGGGGTGTGAAGAAGAAGTACAGATAAGCATGCTTTTCAGTATTGATTCCTGAAAATACTTCTAAGTGGCTTGATGCTCTTAGATAACTTTAAATTACCAATCACTCCATACAATTTGACAATGAAAATGTAATGGTAATAAAACTACCACTGTTACTGGTACCACAGTTCAACACTAGCCACCATCTGGATCTCTCTGTATGAATTTCCCCCCATGTTAATTACTCAAGATTTACAATAACTATTTTTTTTTGGGGGGGGGGGAATCATTCAAACTATATTGTGGTGTTAGATTTCCCCCCCTTCAGGAATTTAAAGGCTACTTGTTAGTCATTAGGTAAGGTGAATTAAAGTGCCCCCTTGTTTCATAGCTAAAAGGGACATCAGCAGTAATAATATTTTTTTTTAAGTCCTCCTTTTAAGAAATTCTTCTCTCTCTCTCCTTTGTACTTGTAAGACCATGTTTACAGATGCAATTATTTTGGAGGTTATCTTAGAGTTGCCATCTTCACAGGTCACTGCATTACTCTGGAGGTTATCTTAGAGTTGCCATCTTCACAGGTCACTGCATTACTCTGTGAAACTGTGAATCCTAAACACCAGAGATAATGCTAACTCTCAAATGAGGAAGTTTCAGAATCTCAGGAGCCACTGACTTCTGCAGACAGTTGTCTGGGGCCTAGGAATGCTTTTTATAAAGAAACTAGTATGATCTTTTAGCCTTTTGATACTGTCCTTGGGGTTTTCTTGGCAAAAATACTGGAGTGGGTTGCCATTTCCTTCTCCAGTGGAAAGCGATGGCGAACCTAAACAGCATGATAAAAAGTAGAGACATCACCCTGCCAACAAAAGTCCGCATGGTCAAAGCAATGGTATTCCCAGTAGTCATGTATGGCTGCAAGAGTTGGACTATAAGGAAGGCCGAGCGCCGAAGAATAGATTCTTTTGAACTATGGTGCTGGAGAAGACTCTTGAGAGTCCCTTGGACTGCAAAAAGATCAAATCAGTCAATCCTAAAAGAAATCAACCCTGACTGTTCCCTGGAAGGCCAGATAATGAAAATGAAGCTCAAATACTTTGGCCACCAAATGAGAAGGGAGCACTCACTGGAAAAGACCCTGATGCTGGGAAAGATTGAAGGCCAAAGAAGACGGGGATGGCAAAGGATGAGATGGTTAGACAATGTCATCGATGCAACGAACAT
>NW_015160896.1:269710-271826 GCF_001447785.1 Gekko japonicus | reverse complement strand
GGCAGGGTGGATGAAAAAGTGCAGATTCTCCCATCCACATGGCATCCCTGACATTCCTTGTAGTGAGCATTTTCTCCCCCTGCCACTGTGGGGCTTTTTTGTTTTCTGTGTCTTTTAAATTGGTAATTGAATACTGTTACATCAATATAACATTATAACACTGCATGTAATAGGTTTTCTCTACTATGGATGGGCTAGGGACATGCATGTTTTTCAATGAAAGCTGGGGATTCAGACACCCTCTGAACAGGTTGTGCTAAAGTTAAGCTGATATAAGTTATTCAATTGCCATTTTGTAAAAAGCCTCCTGATGCAGGAGGAGGAAATGCCTGCCATGGGGACAGTATCAGGAAATAGGTGTCATGTGGGTGGGAAAATAGCTCCCTTTTGGCCAGCTCTTCCGATCCCTTTTCCAGGGGTGGGGGATAGCCCAAATGCCATCTGGACAGGAATCCAGATCCTCCCAGATCTGGTTCTCTTGGACATTGGTAACCCAGCCGGGAGATCCTGAGTGGGCCATGTCCTGTTCCTTGGGCAGAAGCTCCGCAGCTCAGCTCCGCAGCCAACACTGACTCCAGGTTGGCAGGAGGCTCTTGCAGGCTGGGTGACAGTGCAACCTCCCAAGACATGCTGAGCCTGTGCATGAGAAGGGTCACCATCCACAAGAGCATGGTTTCCCAGCTCCTCTTGCAAAATGCCCCGGACTGGAACTGCTTTGGCTGTTTGGTCCTGGTCTGCTGTGCTCCTTTTTGTTGCTGCTGGGTAATGGAGGCTGGCTGAGAGCACAGGGCTGTGTATATGAGAGAGGATCTTTGCTTAAGGGCTTCCCTTAAGGGAAGAGAGTGCAGAGCAGAGAGAGAGAGAGAGAGAGAGAGAGAGAGAGAGAGAGAGAGGTGTGCTGGTTAAAATGCAACTGAGTGGGGAGTGACTCTGTGGCTCAGAGACAGAGAACCTACTTGGCATGCAGACGATCCCAGGTTCAATCCCTGGCATCTCCAGTTAAAGGATCAGGCAGTAGGCGATTTGAAAGACCTCAGTCTGAGGCCCCGGAGAGTCGCTGCCAGTCTGACTAGACGATACTGACTTTGATGGACCATCATCTGACTTAGTATAAGGCAGCTTCATGTGTGTGCATGTAAAGGGCTGTGACTCAGTGACAGAGAATCTCCTTGTCACAGAGAAGATACCAGGTTCAATCCCTGGCACCTCCAGTTAAAAAGAGTAAGTAGTAGGTGATGTGAAAGTCCTCAGCCTGACGCTCTAGAGAGATGCTGCTGCAGCTGGTCTGAGTAGACAATGCTGATTCTGATGGACCAAGGGTCTGATTCAGTATAAGGCAGCTGCATGTATTCGTGTATGTTAGTGATGATCCAATCAACAATTCACCAAGATGACCAGGCTACTAGGCCAGTTAAGAGGTAAATGCTCAGCCTACATGCTAAAATAATAACTGCCTTACTAAGGAGGCTAAAGCCACCAATCACTGTTATTGACCCCAGCCTCTAAGGATGCTCAGTCCCCTGACAGACCTTAGAGGAAAGGAAAAGGAGTATGTGTATGTGTACTCACAAGATGCTTCAGGGAGATTAGGGTAAGGTGTTCATATTCTGTTACACTTCCAGTTTTGAAATTGGTAATATTATTGTGCTGAACTTCAGTATACATTTTGGAAATAAAATGATGTATTTTATTATAATTTTTTGGGAAAGGAGTTGCTTCATAGGAGCCTATTTTCCGTTATTCCATGGAAACGTGCCCATTATTAATAGCAGTTGAGCCATGGAAAGTGAGCACACAGATTAGAGTCCCTTCAAAAATATCTGAAGGGTTATGTTTTTGTTTAACCTCGTGGGAGGATATGTCCAATAGTATATTA
Organism: Gekko japonicus; assembly: GCF_001447785.1. Lineage (NCBI taxonomy): Eukaryota > Metazoa > Chordata > Lepidosauria > Squamata > Gekkonidae > Gekko > Gekko japonicus. The sequence continues at coordinate 269,950 of NW_015160896.1, read as the reverse complement.
AATTAGCATACAATGTAATGGTTATTGAAAATGATATATAAATACATGAAGCTGCTTTATACTGAATCAGTCCCTTGTTCCATCAAGGTCAGTACTGTCTACTCAGACTGGCAGCAGGTCTCCGGAGTCTCAGACAGAGGCCTTTCACACCACCTGCGACCTGATCCCTTTTAACTTAACATGCCGGGGATTTAACATGGGACCTTCTGCATGCCAAATAGATGCTCTGCCATTGAGCCA
>NW_015160896.1:268178-269483 GCF_001447785.1 Gekko japonicus | reverse complement strand
AGTCCCAGATGCATAATTTTCTTCTATGATTAACTTTCATATGAGAATGTTGGTTTCAGTTGCCAGTTTCATCTTCAAACATGTTTCGGGATTTACAGTTATTTATTTATTCACTTATTTGTTCATTTATTTTACCCTGCCTTTCTCCTGCAAAGCAAAACTAAAGGTAGTTTACAGTAAAAAAATTAATTTTCAACAACTCTACCATACAATAAGCAATAAATAGCACCCAATGTCTGAACTTAAAAGAAATAGCTTTCGAAAGATACTGAAGTTAAAATGGTGGCTTATTATTGATGTAACAATATTCATTGGGAGGGAGATGGCAAAAACAAACCTGGTTTAGCCAGTCTGAAAGCCTCAGGCTGTGGTCAGACACGCAGTTTGATCTGGTGTGGCTCCGTCTCTAGTTGATCCAGGTTTTTTGTAACAGAGAATTGTGATCAGACTCACCCCCTTAACACTCTTCAAAGTGTTTTCACCCCATCCTTGAGCGATCAGGTGCATCAGCCAGGGAGTGGGGCTGTTGGACATTTTTTTTAGTTTCTCCTTTGAGCATGCACAGAAGCAGTGATGAGTCTGCTGGGATATGTAGTTCATGGGGCTGTCGGCCATTTTTAAAATTTGACCTTTGAGCATGCACACATGTGCTGATGAGCCTGCTGGGATATTTTTATTTATTTATTTTATTTATTTTATTGTATATATAACCCGCCCTCCCCATGAACGGCCTCAGGGCGGCTTACAGACAGCACACAGTGCATATATTATATAAAATAGATAAAACAGATAAAATTCAATATCATCCCTGGAGATCATCTTACTGCAGAGGATGATTCCCAGACCTAACCTATCCCCCAACAATTGCCATGACAACCCCAAAAGGTGGACAACCCCTTCCTCATTGGATTGGCTACTGGCCAGGGCTGATCATAATGAGATTGGGGTTTAATTGTCTGAATCCATAGAGAAGAGCTCAGATTCTCTTGCTTTCTTGTTCTGTTCCTGGATGTACCCTGAAATGCTGTCTCTGCCATGTGGCCTGACAGAACAAAGGACTCCTTGTGAGCTGAAGCACATGGCTATGTGCTTGCAAGGATGAAACTCTTGTTTCTCAAGATACTGGACTATCCCAATGGACATTATCTGGACTGATGCTACTCTGATGATTGGTAAATATGCTTCTCAGTGTGTAGTTAGGCAAAACATTGCTTAGCCTTTCTTATTTTAGAATTCTCGTGGTCTGATGCAAGCCTGTACTGAATAAATATTACTGTTGTTTATTAAAAGTGTCTGTTTGATGGG
>NW_015160896.1:237420-267216 GCF_001447785.1 Gekko japonicus | reverse complement strand
TCTCTCTCTCTCTCTCTCTCTCTCTCTCTCCCTCCCTCCCTCCCTCCCTCCCTCCCTCCCTCCCCCTCTCTAGCTCTCTAAACCCACCCTTGCCTCTAAGACTTTTGGACTGCAGCCCAAGTCTCAATGTGTTTCTGGCTGGTTCAGAACACGATCCCTATTTCCTATTAGTTTCCTCTATTTTTCCATTGGAATGCATCATCTCTCCAGACAGGTAAGTATTGCCCCTCAATGATATCCTGCTCATGCGAATGTCTATTCTCTATCTATTTTCCTAGAAGCTGTGTAACTGTGTGTGTGCTTGTGTATTGTTTGCTTGTGAAGAATCTACAGTAAAGGAATCATTTCATATTGAAAACCAGCCTCCGTGTATATTTCTGGTGCTTCTGGAAAAAGTGGGACCCCTGTATACACTGGTGCTTGCACCCTTATTGCCTATTGGTATTTTATAATATCTCATATTCCCCAATATTGATAATAACTCAGAGCAATCAGGCTAACACAGGTATGGGGCCAACTATTTAACCTTGCAAAGATGGTAAAATGCCAGCTTAACCACCTTTGTGACCTGGGCCTCCACTGAAAGGGAGGCATCCAGGATCACTTCCAAACTCTTCATGGATGGTCCAGTTGTTAACAGGACCTTGTTAAGAGACGGGAGTTGGCTGCCCGTCCCACCCCCCCCCCTCCGTCCCAGCCACATGACTTCCGTCTTTGCTGGATTTAATTTCAGCCTACTCTGTTTTAACCAACCAACCATGGCCTCCAAAACCCTGGCCCAGATGTTCAGTGGTGGACTCAAGCTGGCTGCTCATCCACAGATAGAGCTGAGTGTCATCAGCATACTGGTGACACCCCAGCCCATACCTCTGGGCAAGAGGGCGCATATAGATGTTAAAGAGCATCAGGGAAAGCACTGCCCCTTGAGACACTCCACATTCCAGCAGGTGCCTCTGGGACTGCTATTCCCCTAGCACTACCCTCTGTCCCCGACCTTGGAGAAACGAGGCAAGCCATTGAAGGGCAAGCCCCTGGATCCCCACATCAGCGAGGCGGCAGGACAGCAGCTGATGGTTGACCATATCAAATGCGGCCGACAGATCTAACAACAACAGCACCGCCACACCGCCTCGATCCAGATGCCTACGGAAGTCATCACTCAGGGCAATCCTGTCCCATATCCCGGGCGAAAACTGGACTGGAATGGGTCAAGGACAGAAGCATCATCCAGATAGCCCTGCAGCTGAATCGCCACCGCCCTCTCAATCAGTTTGCCCAAATAGGGCAAATTGGACACCGTATGTAGTTCACTGCCATCCTCCCTCTCTAATCTTTTTAATTAACCCTTTCGCCAAAGCACAGAAAAAGCTGAAGTACAGAGGTTTCTTTCTTTGAAAGTTTTTATAAAGAAAATGCAGTTTTGAAAAGCCTCTGTGAGAGGGGGCGGAGAGAGAGAGAGAGGTGATTATGCAGTTATGTGGACATCGCTAACTAGTTAAAAATGGTGGCTGGAAAACAAGAGACCAGTCAGATCTGCCTGACGGCTTGGGTGTGCAACAGAGTCATCAGACAACAGGAAATCCAGTTTAAAACCAGCTTGGTTCAAAAGGACCTGACTTTCACAGGTATCAATGAAACACACAGTAAAGGTGTGGATGGGACGCAGATGACTGGGGCATGACAGACAGATGTTGCTGTCTGATCATGCATTTTAAATCTGGAAGGGAACAGCAATGGCAACGATCAAACTACATGTCTGATCGCAGCCAAAGAAGCATCTCTTTGGAAAAAAAAAAACATTGCCTACATTCAGAATACCACGTGTGCTCTGCTGTACATGAAGATTTAAGTTCATGGAGGCAATTTTCTGTATTACATGCATTCTAGTACATGTCAAACTCAATGGGAAATACATTGTGGATAACAGAAAAGAAAATCTTATATCATCCAGGACACACTAGACTGGAGAGGACTATGTATAATACATACAGAGATAGAAATGTACCTGAGTTTGCCCTCAAATCAGTGTTTTGTTTTGGTTTTGTTTTATATTGTAGTAGGTGCACGGTAGAGTTTTTAGCTGTGGATTCTTTTGGAATGAACTTTCAGCTCAAAAATGCCTTGGTAACACCTCAGCTATAACATTAGGTTTGAGCATGAATACAAGTACAACCTGTTGAGCTTGTTTTTGGATTATATGGGAGATGGTATTGTTCTGAAGCCCCCCCCCCCCAATCATAAGTTAAAGAAGAAAAGGTAAGAGAGCTTCTATAGCAGGTTTCATTCTTTGTTTGAGTTGAATGCTGAGTATGAGATCACTGGCAAAACTCATGCTGAGGTGTCCTATGGAGTGAGAGTTAATGGAGCTTGATGTAAACAATACAGTTCAGATCTCACTGGAGTGCTGCAAAGATCAAGTTATTCACATTTATGAACATTAAGGGGATGGAGTTGTAAAACAGCACTATGAAATTCTTTTTGGTATGGAAGATTCTTCTTATCCTTGTTATCTGGGCTATTTGAAATTGCTTATTGAATTTCCTTCACGCTATCTATTATGCCGGTGGTGTGTTAGTAACATGACGATTGATGCCGTTCCTCTGTTCTTCCTTACAGACTAGGAGAGTACATCAAATTGTACTTAGATTTATCTGGCTTTGTTCAGATTCTCTGAAATTGTTATGGTGCAACTTTTTGTTCATTGTTCTATCTACGAATGTGGCACTCATGCTTGGAGTCATTATTGTATTCAGGTGATATTTACACCTTCCTGCCTGTAGCTCTTTACATATTCTCACTTGCTTTCCCCCCAGCCAAGTGGGGTGAAATTCTTAAGGTGCTGTTCTGCTCATACAAAATAATATATTTCCTAACCTTCAGGTGGGTAGAAAAAAGCCTTTCTATTCTAGAAACAATCACAGCTTTCACTTGCAGATTGGGTAGAAAAAATAAAAATACTTCAAACAGTCAAGCACTTATCAGTGAGGTAAGATGGGTGAGCAATGCATATACCAGGGGTGGTCAAACTTGCATCATGTAAGAGCCACATAGACTAAATGTCAGATGTTTGAGAGCTGCAAGGTGACTTCAGAAGAAGAGGTTGGTTTGGGGGAGTGGCCTGAAAGTGACATCACAGGAAGGGGTGGGGTTTTGATGCAGGGTGTGACATCATCTGAAGGGGTGGGGCTTAGGAAGTGACATTACCTGACCTTTGACTTGAAAGTGACATCTCAGGACATGGTGTTCTTCATCCCATTTGAAGGTGGCAGAACAAATAAAAGGCAGGTTGGCTGAATTGTGGCCAGGAGGGAAGAAATCAGAGAAAGGTTGCCAAGAAGAGGGAAAGAGGAAGCAGCACCGGGAGGGAGATATAGGTGAAGTATCACTTGCAAGGCTTGCAACTGAACCATAGTTTTCCTGGACAGGGAAGAAGGGAAAACTGAAGATGGGGGGGCAGATGATAGGTGGGAAGGAGAGAAGGAAGCAGGAAAAGGTTGTGTAGGCTTTCAGGGAAGGGAAAGAAGAAATTTGCGTGTGGGGGGAATGAGTTGCCATGGAAGCTTGCTGGTGAATTTGGTCCAGTCACGGATTCCAGTCACTGATTCTCAACCTAAATGTCTTCACGGAGTTGTTGTGAGGATAAAATGGAGGAGAGAATATGAACATAGGAAACTGCCATAGACTCTTGGTCTATGAAAGTCAGTACTGCCTACTCAGACTGGCAGTGGTCCTCCAGGGTCTCAGGCACAAAACAGGCAGCCAGTGGCCCCAGGAAGGCCTGTGGCTACCCAGCCACCTCAAGGCTGGCAATCCTCTATGGATGCCAGCCTTCCCTCCAGCCCAGCACAAAACAGGCAACCAGAGGCCCCAGGAAGGGCTCGTGGCCACCCAGCCACCCCAAGGCTGGGAGCCAACCAGTGCCATACCTGAGATTTGAGAAGGTGGCCGCCCCAGCCCAGCACAAAATAGGAAGCCGGGGCCCCTAGGAAGGGCTTATGGCTGCCCAGCCACCCCAAGGCCAGCGATTCTTCATGGATGATGGCCTTCCTCCCCAGCCCAAGATAAACTAAGTGACTTACCTCCAGGGAACTCCTGCAGCGATTGCAGCACAAGGGAGTGGACTGCCAGGGGGCAGCAGGTGCCCCCTTCATAGGGCACACAGGCCCTGGATGAGGGGAGGCGGGGCAAACCCAGATTAAACCATTGTGAAGGACCCGCCCCCTGCGCTGAAGAAAAAAATCAGTGTACTGGGGGGAGGATCGGCACAGCTTGAAGGGAACCTGGAAAGCCTCAGAAGCCACAGAAGAGGACTCCAAGAGCCAAATGCAGCTCATGAGCTGCGGTTTGGCCACCCCTGGTATATTCCTTCCATTACCCACATGCTCTGCTTTTTTAATATGCCCCAATTTTACATGTAGATAGATGTACTTATGCATATCACGTTCCCCCATGGCTGCTTGTTTCAATTATAGTTGAATACAATGAGATCCCGCATCCTGAACCAGCAATTCTCATTCAATGAGATGATCAGACTTTTCTGTACCTTTGCCTGTTTCCTTAATCTTTATTACTAGTAGGGACCCAGAACAAAATGTTACAAATGGTTTCAACAGCTGCTGTTAGACACAGGGATGCCTAAAGAACAAAGACACTGTTCCTTGCTTTGGAGGCATTTTTGCACAGAAACCTCATGGTGGACAATCTCCTGAGACTTAACAATCTGTACTGAGATACCTTGTCTTCTCCTGGAACACTGAGAAGTTTCAGAGACATTAATTATTATTTACCCATTTAATGTAAGCGGCATGAAAGTGTGCTACTTAGAAAGAGAGCTGCCAGGATTCCATGGCAACAGGAAGAATTACACTCAGACACAGAGACAAACCTTTTAACCTCTTTTTTGAGGCATACTTTTTACTTCTTTTGGAGATTTCCCCCAAATCAGTGAAGGTCATTTTTCTCCCTGCAAACCTGAGGGTTCTGCCAGGAATGCAGAAATTTCCATTCCTGTCTGGCACCATTATGCTGCTTCTGTTTTCTACACATCTAATGGTCACATTAATGGTACAAGAGGGGAGCCTCTGGAGGAATCACAGTCAGAGCAAGAAGCAGCCAGGTAAGTTCAGTGGCACCTTTAAGACCAAGTTTTATTCAGGTACAAGCTCTCCCTCCTCTGCGAGGACAGATCTGCACGTGTCCCGCCCCCCCCAATAGCTAGGAATCCAAAATGGTGCAGTGGATCCTGAGCGGTGGGTGTTGCCTTCTGACACACTTCTGGTGATGTCAGAAGGTGTGGCATATGGAAATAAGGTATGCTAATGAGTTGTGCTAATGAGCTCCTGCACCTCTTTTTCTACAAAATGACCCCTGTAGGTCCTGTAATGCAAATATACACTCAACCAGAGGTATCTGAGAAATAAATAAATATATTTATTTATTTAAAAATTCTATGGCTTCTTCCCACAAAAATCGGGCCCGTAAGATGGCAGACATCAAATCAATAAACATTTCAACATTAAAACATTTGAGACACTGAAACATCATTTAAAATAAAGTATATATAAAACAGTTGAACAACTCAATAAAACATATGGACAAACACACATAACAACACAGCCAGGAAGGAGAGCCAATAACAGTGGGGGAAATGCCGAACAAAACAAACAAAAATATTCTTCACCCACTCATGGAACAAAATAATAAAGGGAGACACATGGATCTCCCTGGGGAAGGTGTTCCAAAGTTTCAGGGCCACAACTATGAAGGTTGAAATCGTGGTGGACAAGATGGAGCTTTGCAGGACCCGATAGGCCAGAGGCCAAGGGGCAGAGCAGCAGTCCCCCAGTACCACACTCTGAAATTTACCTTTGGATTAGGACCCAAACTATGAAAGAACAGTGCTTCCCAGCCCCGACTGTGAAAAGCGTACCATGGATACCATGATCAATGATATCAAAGCTGCCAAGAGTTCTAGCAGAATTAAGAGGGTTGCACTCTCCCTCCATCTCCTGGCACAGGTCATCCATTTCAGTTTAGTTTTCAGTTTTAGTTTTTCATAAACTGCTAGGGTCAGGATTGATGTCATATTCTTCAATACAACAATGAACAAAAGCATGTGCACAAAATTGCTGGATTTTTCACTACCAATATAGCTTCTTAATACTGGAATATTTATTTCAGAATTCCAAAAAGGTTTCATTTTTGTCATTCCTAGTTTTAACCATGCTGACACACTTTTATAATCCTCTTCAGATTATATGTTAAGTGGCAGTGTCCAGTTTAAATGGGGTATCTCTCATTGAGTTATTTTTGCAGAATCTGTATCCTATCACCAGTTTTTCAGCTTTCTACTACATACATTTTATATGTAATAGTGGGGGTGGGGGTGGGGGAGATCTGTGGATTCTTAGATTGGGCCCATTTACACAGAAGGGAGATTTTCTACAAACTTGCCTCCCAGGTTTGCAGAAAATCTGAAGATTTGGGGGCGGGATGTGAATTCCCCCAAACAGAGGAACATCGTCTGCACATATGAAGACAATGCTTCTGTGTTGGAGCTGCTCTGTGGGGAAGGCACTGTAGGGATGTGACTAGGCTACCACCTGATTACCTGGCTTTGACAACGCCCCCATGGCTTGCACTGCTCTTGCCATCGCCACTGTGGTTCCTGGTGTCACCACCATGGCCCCCAGGCCTGGCACAGCTACTGGAGTTGTCAATGCGGCCAGTGCAGCTTCCAGAGTCACCGCTGCCACCCCAAGGCCTGATGCAGCTCTCTGCTGTCCTGTTGGGCCTGCCACAGCCCGGAAAAGCCCAGCTGTGGCTGAAGACACACATAGAGGCTGCCCCACCCTCCCTTGTATGGGGGGAGGTAGTCAGGCAGAGCACCAAAGATTGGGAGGGGGCAGAGCTCTGAAAACAGGGGAGTAAAAGTAGTAAGTGTGGGAGTAGAGCAAGAAGGATGGGGGTGCAGTGGGGGAGAGGGGAGGGAGGAAAGGCTAGGAGAGGCAGCACCGAGGATGGGTGAATAGTTATGCAGCGCCATGAGGATTGGGGTGGGGTAGGAGAGAGGGGAGGGGAGGAAGGAAAGGCAGGGGAAATTGGATGCTCCCTCCCTATATCCCTTTTGGGTCCGCGCTTGTGAAAGTCCTATTCCAGAGTTTCTTCAACTGTGTGCGCTTGGTATTTTTTGTGGTCTGACCTAGTAGCATCCTGAAAAATTATGATCCCTGCAGTTGAAAGAAGGTTGCTGGGAATGTTGACACAAACATGGTCCCTAGCTGGACTCACCTTGATTGAATTCTTCACTTAGACATGAGTCCCCTGGATGTTGCTGTTTGATCTCTGACTCATATGCCATGCCTAAATGCTCAGTCATGGCTTGGTCATGCCACATTAGGTTCATTCCATCAGCTGTGTTGCAGCTTTTCTCCAGTTTCTGTACTTGTACTCAATCTTCTCAATCACTGGAAAAGAAAGCACATATCCCCCTGGGTCCTGGTCTCTTTTGGTAGTTTTATCATTACTGTTGTTTAATGCAGGTTAAAGGAAGTGCTTGCTGTGTTCAGGAACTATGATCCTCTTTCTCATAAGTATGAACTTGGTTAGATGAGAGTTGTCAACCTGTATCTGCTTTCACTTTCTTTCTTCACTGACCTTTACCTAGCCCTCATTTCCTTAGTTAATGATGATATATTAATATGGAAACTGAAAACTGAATATATTTATTTTTATTATTATTTTCATTGCATTTATACCCCGCATGATGCATTATACATCATGATACTACCAAAATTCATTTTTGAATGTAGCCTATTTGGCTCTTTAGCAAAAGGTGAAGGTGACTCAATTTAGATTAGCTAGCTCTCCAAGATTAACAAACAAGGCATGTTGAGACAGAGGCTGATTTCCCACAAGCGTTGCTCCACGCTCACTCTTCCCTTTTTCCCCGATGGCACGTGTCAATTTCACACAAGCTGCTATGCACCCACATTTTGCCCCGCAGCTTTGTGCGATTTCCCCTGCGTCTACTCAATCCTGTTTTTTGGGCAGTGGGCGTCCACATACGCCCCCCGAGGTTGCAATCTCCCACTTACTGGTAACCGGCTAGTTAAATCTATGGGCTGGATTCTACCTACGGCAAGCATGACTACTGTTCTTATATGTTTTAATCTTGTCAGGTTCCACAGCCAGACAAAGAAGTACACGCTTATCATAAGGTTATACTTTAATGTAAGAGCTATAGAGGCAGTAACATCAGCACTGTTAGGAATGGCTACTTTCCTACAAGCATAATGTGATATAGAGTATTTGTATGCACCCCCACACACACATTCCTAGGCCAATCGGCCTGACTCCCGCGCGCGGGAGAATGGAGCCCCAGGCCATTAACAGCCAAAGCTAGGAATCGAAATTGATCCCACGGTTAATAGATGGGAAGACACTACACAGGCGGCCAGCTAGCAAGGTCACAGATAAGCACAGAGAAAAGAATGTGGTAATAGTTGGTACACAGGTCAAGCAGATGCACTCTTGCCCATAAACATCATGGCAGCATAGCTGACATTCTGCCCAACCAAAAGTCATCCTCTCCCGGGCATTTCGGGAGGTATCCCGGCCAATCCGGGAGGTCTCCCGGTTATTCCGGGAGGAGTCCCGGTTTGTCCGAAAACTTTAACATTTTATTGTATTTATTAAATTGTTGTAATCCACCCTGAGCCTATTTATGGGATGGGCAGGATATAAATGCAAAAAAATAAAATAAAAATATAAATAATCCAAGGCTACATACTGGAATCCTTTGTACACACCCATGGAAAAAACAACTTAACAGTTTCATTGTGTAGAGAGTACACCTACCTTGTGCTGAACGTTTTTCAAAAAATAATCTTCCCTAGAGGGTTTTTAAAGGGATATGTGTGGATATGCTTCCTTTTGTCCATGGTTCAGTAACATAAAACATTTACAAACATTTAATGTCAGCCCCAAATGAACGTCTATCTTTTCCATTTAAAAACAAGTAGCAAGGCTACATTAGACCTCTTGTTTTAACCCTCAAAATAGGATGGCTTAGTTATATTTGGTAGAATGACAGAACAGTCAGCACATGGGAGTGGCTGTGAAGTAAAATGTGATCCTTTATTATGAATAAATGAGCTGTTTTTACTTAAATAGAATTAGAATTGATTTAGAAACATAACATTTTCAGAGAAAAATCAGATATTGGTCTGATCAGGGTTCTACTGCTGTCCAGTGAGACTTACTCCCAGAAAATGAGACTTTTCAGAAAGCCTAGGAATTGATTACTAATAGAATATTTCTGTCATTTCAGACAGATCCATTTTAGTAACCAGCTGCTGATGGATTATATTTACTGTTTCAGACAATCCCGCTTGTGTCTCATTCAGGAGGTGTGCCTAAGGCATTCTAGTTGAAAACTGCTTTCTTCAGTTCTCAACTCAGTTTTTCACTTCTCAGTCGCTATGGGATGCTGTATGAAATGCCCCCTAGAGCGCTTCCTGTAATGCCACTTCCCCTTCTTACCCTGCTTGTGTGCACAATCTTCTTCAGGTATTGAGGGTTTTTTGAAGGCTGTAATAGGAGTGCTGAGATGCCATAGTGATTCCTAGCCATAGTTACCCCTAAACAACCCTGCAATCCCCCCGCCCTGAGCCCCCAACTTTATCCCAAGGCCAGCCTGCCTACCTGCCTGCCCCCCCTCTCTCTTTGTGTGTTGGTGGAAGAGAGTGGGAGGGAAACTGCATCTGCTTGGGGAGGGGAAATTGCAAATGAGGCCGAGGCCAGGGTTGTGTATGGAATCACTATGGCGATGAATTGCTCTATTTTGTTTAGTGCCTCAGCACTCCCATTACAGCCTTCAAAACACAAAACAAAACCCCAACAACAATGGCTAAAGAAGATTTCACACATGAGCAGGGTGAGAAGAGGAAGCGGCACTTTGTGAAATGGCCAGATTGCTTCAGGGACAGGCCTTTAATGGAAGTAATTTGCTGTGAAAGACCTGGCCATTTATTGCTTTATTCAGAACTGGCCCAATGATGGATACAATCCAGAATATAAAAGCAATGTGAAAAGGTTCAATGTTTCTTAGGAATACACTGTGAGGGAAGTTCAAAAGCATAATTCACATTACTAGCTTCTTGGTTTCAAGATAGATTCAGGTGAGCAGCCATATTGGTCTGGAGCAACAGAACAAAGTTTGAGTCCAGTGGCACCTTTAAGACCAACAAAGTTTAATTCTGGGTATAAGCTTTCATGTGCATGCACAGATCTGAAGAAATGTGCATGCACACGAAAGCTTAACGCAGAGTTAAACTTCGTTGTTGTTAAAGATGACACTGGACTCAAACTTTGTTTGGTTTCAAGACAGGTACAGTCCTCCTTTCTGTAAAGTTTCCTAAATAAACACAGTCACAAAGACTTATTTTAGTCACTTGCCCCTTACGCTAATCCTTTCCACACAAAATAATTATTCTCCTCTCTTGCCACTTAGGCGAATGGTTTCCATACAAAGAACACAGATTTCTCTTACTCTCCACAGAACTTCAGTCAGTCTTTTTTTTTATGGCAGCCATTTTGTGATTGTGCCCACTACACTATGTCAGAATTCCAAAGGTGCCCACAGGCTCAGAAACATTAGTGACCCATGCACTAAACAAACCCAGTCAACTCCATCCCCTGGGGTACAGGTACCATCCAATCATAACACATTTTGCTCACCCATCCAGCCCCCCCCCATACTTAGAGGTCTGTATTTTAAATCACAGTAAACATACATACAAAACCCCATATTAATTCTCAGAAATAAAACATGCCCAAAATATTTACAGAGCAAAATATTACACTAACACTAGTAAAAAGACTTAGAAAGTGGTTGCTACTCAGAGGAGGCATAACTACATTGTGTCAAAGAGAGATAGAAATAAGAGCATAGCAGTTCAATACTAAGAATACTTTCCTGGGAGTAAGTCCCACTGGAAAAAAAATAACAATAGGATTCTGAGTAGGCATGCTTAAGATTGCTCAGATTTCTTGCAATTTTTAAAACTGATCCCAAGATTATGGTGCATATGTGTACTCTCCATTATCCACACAGAACTCTGGAAAAGCAAAGCATTTCACACATGACAGAGAATCAGGGAATATTTTGTGCAATCAGCTTTCAATCAGAACATTTACATTTGTTTGGTAGACTTACAGTGCAATGCTGTACACAGTTACTTGGGAGAAGGACACACTGAATATATCTATGTCCTTTGCATAAAAAAATATGAGGACATAATTTTGACTGATGCTGGAAAAAAAATGATTTATTAATTTTAATTACCATAATTAAATCTTGCTTACACATGCACAATCTGCCTTCATTGTTAGTCAGTGTATGTTATGAAGCAAAACCAATTTCACCTAAATATTTTCTATTATATATGTGCCTGTTTTTTGTCTGCTAGCACAAAGCTGCCTTACTTAATATTCCATTAGCAGTTGTTTAGGATTTCTTGAGCTAGTTTATTTTCTTCTTATACAATGAAAAACATGATGAGATCAGTAGTCACCTTTTCTTTCTTTGGCTTTCCCCTTCAAGTACTAGTCTTTTATTTTCTGAGGTGGATTTCAAGGTGAGTTCAAAAGCCCTTGTGTTCCAAGAGTTAATGACAGAGATGCCATTTAGGGATACCAAGAGGCCTCCTGCCTCTTCAAATGTTGCTCTCTAGGGATCCCATTGTACCATTTGTAATTATAGCAAAGTGCTGTACAATTGTTAAATTGTACAAGTTTTTTTCTATGCTTCCTTTTCACATAAGTGGTCTTCCCCTTAATGGCTACTGTTGTGGTCACAAAGACCAGCTTCTCAGTGTATCATACCAGAAACTTCATTTTCCCCTTTCACATTATTCCGTTTAAATGGTGAAGAATAGTACCAAAAATGTCCTCCAAAGAAAAAAAAATGTTTTTTAAAAAAAATATTTTTTACCTGCCAGATTAATAAAATAATAACATTTTCCTCTTCTTACTGGGCTATGGTCTCAGAGGAAGCTACTGCAGAAATAAAAAACATATCAAAGAAAACATTATATTGGAAATGTTCCTACAGTCTAAACTAAAGCTTTGTGAAAGCCATGCTTGTCACACTAATCACATTCTCAAAGTGAATTTTATTTTGATGTTTATAGACGTTAGAACTTTAGGTTCCAGTGTTTCGTTTACTTTTAATATAAGGTCACAGTATAATAACAGAAATACAGCTATCCAGCTCTACAGTATAACTTTTCATGCTATTTTTCATTTTCATTTTATTTAAGACATTTTTATGTTACCTTCCCACTCAATCAGGGTCCCCAAGGCAGTCCATATAAAAACATTAATACTTTTTGAACAATTAAAATCAACATTTAAAATTATAAAATAATTCAATTAAAAACACACACAAAAAGCCCCCCAACAACAACAACACCAGAGCCAAGGAGGAGAGTCAATAACCATTACCGGGGGTATGCCAAACGAAACACAAAAGTCTTCACCCACTGGCAGAAGACACTGATAGAGGGAAACGGATGACTCCCAGCTTCGAAAGGCACTCCAGAATGATACCATGATTGAAAACTACCAAGAGGTCCAGGAGAATTAACAGAGCCATTGTTACCCAAACAGGTGATCTCCTAATTTGTTGGATGAATAAGCTTTAAGGAGTCAAAGCAAGAGGGGGTAACTGGGGCCGTGATCGTTTGCCCCGACACAGCCACCCCTCCCCTCCGGATACAATGGGCACAGTCAGACATCCACATCTGTCAGGTGTGTCCCAGCCATACTTATCCCATCATAGGATGACTTGGAGCCAGGTTAAACAGACACCACATCACAAGTAGGAAGCTGCGGTGGCTCAAGTGGTTAAGACGCTGAACTGCAGGCTGTGGAAGGTCAGTAGTTCAGCAGTTCGAGACCCGAGTGTGCCGCATGACGGAGTGAGCTCCCGTCTCTGGTTCCAGCTCCTGCCAACCTAGCAGTTCGAAAGAAAGAAATTGCAAGTAGATAAATAGGTACTGCTTCGGTGGGAAGGTAACAGCGTTCTGTGCGCCTCGGTGTTTAGTCATGCCGGCCACATGACCACGGAAATGTCTTCAGACAGCGCTGGCTCTTTGGCTTTGAAATGGAGATGAGCACCGCAACCCTAGAGTTGGATTCGACTGGCTTTTGAGCAAGGGAAACCTTTACCTTTTTACATCACAATTGGTGTTTTCGGTTCCCCATGCAGTCATTGTGCGTGGCCAGATGTCTGAATGCGGGGGAGCGTGCGCAGAACAGATTTGGCAGTCTGAACCTGCAGATCCATTCTGCCGCTATGGAAGCTTTTTTAAAAAAATGTCTATGTGTGCATGTGCATGCACACTATCCGTGCATATGAATGGGGGGGGTGAATTTGCAGTGCGCTCTGTAGCTGAGGTGCTGCAATAATGTGGATGCTTTACCGTGGGATGTCTTCATGGGTAACCTGCAGCAGGGTGTGCTGTGTGGCTGATATGCCCCACAACACTTTAAACTGGTTCAATTAGAGGCAGCACCATATCGCACCAATCCACCAGTGTGACCATGGCCTGGGATTCTCCACTGTGGGGATTTTTTTCCTTAAGAGAACTCTGAAAATAAACCAGGCAGATGTTCAACTGGAAAGGTTTTTATTAAAAAAGAAGAATAAAACAAAATGCACACAGTAAACACACACAGAACTAGCCAAGAGAAACACAGGGAAGAAAGGGGAGTCCAATTTTAGGGAAGGGTTATAATTACCAGTCTTGAAGAATTGGAAGCAGCAAAACAGTCAGTGTTTCGTGAGAGAAGGCAGCCCAACAAAGTCGGATTGTATGCGGAGGATCCAAGACACACACACACGCTCATACAGGTATGATGCATTTGCCAGAAAGACAATAACTTAATGGGCTTTTCTGAGGTGGACAGTGGTGTGGGAGAGGTTTGATGACCCTACAAGTACCAAGCAGGAAGGGCTAATGAGTTAGGTGAATAGAATTAAGTGTTGCTTAACTGTCGCTTAATTAGGGTGAGTGGGTGCAGGGGAAGTGAGGTTGGGTGTTGATGGGATTAGTCCAAGGTGAGTCAATGGCTCCTGAGAGATCCATTGTCTCAAATTATGCATCACTCCAGGGTGTGGAGGGGGCAGTAGAAAGTCAGCCACTCTTACTCACACTTCTAAACTACTTGCCCAGGCCTGTTCCTGACTGGCATCCATTTTGTTGGATTTGGGCCAGGCAGTGTCCTGCACTTATGAATTTTGGGGGGATATTTTAAACAGGGTGTTTATGGTTATTCTAGCTATAAACTGCCCTTCTGTGAGAGGAGGGGTTTGACTGCTAACACCATGTTCCCCTGACCACCAGAGTGACCAAGGCCATTTCAATCCCATAATGAAGCCTGAAACTGTATTGGAATGGATCCCACAGAGGCCTGACCTTATTTTTTTAGCTCGGGGGGTGGGGGGAATGATGGGCTTTATTTTAATCAGTTCACTGCATTTGGAAAGAAAATATGCAGTAATGTCAATGAGTCTTTGTGGTCTTCACAAGAACATTACAAATTGTTATCAAATAAAAGCAATATAAATGGTTCAAGATGACAAAGCAGAAACACAGCTACGTGAAGTCATAAAAAGGATACTTAAGTAGATAGATATTAGTGCAGCATGGAAAACATGGGGACATGTCAGACACAGCAAAATGCAAAGGACATAGATGACCAGAACAAACTGAAAATTATACTAGCCCAACACCTACCAGGAATGATAAAAAGTAAGGCCAAAAAAAAAAAAAAAAAGGCTGTGTGGAATAGTAATTCATTCTTGAAATCAGCTGCCATACCTAATTGTCAAATACATAAGAGAATATTTTCTAGTTCTCATTCAACATACCTGCTTGATATTCCGTACTTCTAAGTCATTTGATTACCAACAGAAACAAAAGTAAATCATTGAAGATCAGCAAGCAAGGCTGTAGGATTTGGGTGCACAAAAGCTCTTCATAAAGAACCTCATACTGAAAGTAAGTGATGCAGGACTGGACGAATTTAATGATACAGTAAAAAGTATTTTGGCACAGGCTGCTCTTGAGAAGACCAGTGTTTTAGGGACGATAAGACATGACAAGGTGGTATAACTAGGGTTGCCAACCTTGTGTTGGGTAATTCATGGAGATATGGTGTGGAGCCTGGGGTGGGCAGGGTTTGGGGAGGGGAGGGGTCCTCAGTGGAGTATAATGGCATACATTCCACCTCCAAAGCAACCATTTCCTCCGTGGGAAGTGATCTCTTTAGTCTGAAGATCAGTTGTAATTCAGGGAGATTTCCAGGCCCTACCAGGAGATTGGCAACCCTCTGTATAACTGATGGGGAAAGAGAATTGAAGATTAAATTATTACATTCAGTCCCAAATTCTCACTGAAAGAGTATATTAAATCTGAGGCCAAGGAAAGTATATACACAAATTTGGGAAACCAGCTGATTTTAATCCAGTAGCTGTGTGTACATCTGCATGTGTATTACAATTTTGTTAGAACTGGATCCCAAAGAAGAAATGTGGGGCAGACAGTAAAGGACTGTGATAGATCTTTTTTTTTGCAGAGGTCTGAATCATTTTTTTCTGTCATTTACCTCATCTTTCTTGGAAAACAGGTTTTTGAAAAATAGGTAAAGGTAAAGGTTTCCCTTGCTCTAAAGCCAGTTGAATCCGACTCTAGGGGGCGGTGCTCATCTCCGTTTCCAAGCTGAAGAGCCAGCACTGTCTGAAGATGTTCCCGTGGTCATGTGGCCAACATGGCTAAATGCCAAAGTGGTACCTATTTATCTACATGCAATTTCTTGCTTTCGAACGCCTAGGTTGGCAAGAGTTTTGAAAAAAGAGGTTATACTTAGATTTTTTCCCCTTCATTATGTTTTTGATACCCCCACTTTTCATGGTACTTTATTATGATTGATTAAATTTGAAAAATAGGGAGTACTAATTTAATAAATCATAATAAAGTACCATGAAAAGTTGGGGGTATCAAAAATATAATGAAGGGGGGAAATCTAAGTATAACCTCTTTAAAAAACCCTACAAGATTTTTTTTAAAAAAACAACAACACTAGCTATGTCGTAAATTTAAGGAAAGAATAAACACAAAACTGCACAGGATATGGTGGAAATGGATTCTATAGTAAGTCTGAATACTATGTACGCTTCCATTTGTCTTATGCTGAGACATACTTCTGAATAAATATGTGTAAAATCAGGGAGTAGATGGCCTAATACATTAATGACCTCTTTCCTCATCAGCTAATAATATGAAAGCGGGAGATATGATAATGCTTAGAATTGTTTATTGCCAGTGCAAGTTGCTAGGCACTACAGGTCTGCAGTAGAGCCAGCATTCTAACATTCAGGCAGGTCCTTCAATGCCAGCAGCATTAAATTCAATCCACGGCTCAACAGGCAACTAATGAAAAGAATGCAGTGCAGGTCTACTATGTTTTTCTGGACCAGTAAGGAGCCCTGCTGTTGTGTTCTGAGGAAGTGTCAGAGACACTACAGAAAGCCCATAAAAGAGGGATTTTTTTTTTAATCATCTTGTGGTCACCAAGGAAATGCTTGCTATAGCAGGCTTACCTAGAGACTGCATTAATAAGAGGTTTAAGGATGTTCTTAAGGAAAATTGTCTTAAGGTCACTTTCAAGTCTTTTAGACGAGAGACAGACTATGTTTCTGGGTGATACTCAATTTTTTTCAAGGGCCTTGGGAGCTTTTTGTTGTTGTTATTCAGTCGCACAGTCGAGTCCGACTCTCACAAAATGGCAGTCTGGTGAGTGGACTCTGACACAAAATGGTGTCTTGGTGTTTCATAGATCTAACAAGGACTATAGAAGCGCTGTTGCTGACTTTGGCTGAAAGGATAAAAGGCACTTCTGCAGGCCAGGTACCAGAAGTTGCATGTTGCAAAAGAATAAATTATCTCAGAGTAGAGAAGCACGGATGATGAATAAAGAATGAGGTTTCAGAAATGTAACTTTGAGTACTCTGTAATCAATGGGCTAAAAGTCAATACATAGACATAACTGTCAGGTTCCTGGTTGAATCAGTTCTCAACGCCAGCCAGTTTATAGTAAGCTAACTTTATTGAGACAGTTGATAGATACCATCCTCGCGCACCCAGACCCGGGGAAACCTTTTTACATCCAGTTGGCCCACTCAGAGAAAAGTATAGGAGCAACATTAACACAGGAGCAAAGTGGAGCGCAGAGAGTAATTGAGTACGCTTCAAGAAATCTCAATTCAGTGGAACAAAAATACACACCCTGCGAGAAGGTCTGCCTAGCTTTGGTATGGAGCCTTACTCATTGGGAATTTATCATAGGAGGAGCAAGAGTGATTGTTCAAACGACACCCCCCCCCCAAATACATCCTTTCAGGGAAGGTGCAAAACGGACAGGTTTCCAATCCTCGAATTGGCCAGTGGATGGTAGCCCTGGTCAATAAAGGCATTGAATACAAGAAGGAACAACATGAGCCCCCAGTTCTTTATGGACTGATAGTCACAGGGGAACAGCATGACTGCCCACTGCCCGAAGTGGAGCATCAGCTCTGGCTCGCAAAGTGGGGAGTGTCGCTAGAAGAAGCCAAGCAGTATGGCTTTAACTGCTGGTTCTGCGACGGCTCATTCTTCCATGTTGACGGCCGACCCCGCACTGGCTACGGAGCCATAAGAGTTCAGGACGGGTGCACCCTGCAAGATTCTGTCCGTCCCCTTGGTGGACAAATATGAGCAGTCTAACACATTCACATAAAGGTGCCCTTTATTTGCATACCATCCCAGGATGCAAAACTTGTTAAGGGAGAAACTAGCAACTCCACGCATCTGACCTAGTTTCAAGACAAAGGACTAGGCACAAAGGACTAGGCATCCGTTAAGCTGGTGGCCTAAGTCAGTTCCGTTAAGAAAAGAAACAGAGCCGGCAAATAGCTTTTGCACAACGCAAACGACGGCCGCGGTAGAAAGCGGTGTGAGCGGTGTGTCTGGAAGCAGAGCAAAGCAAGGTCCCTCTCCCGAATGGGAGACAGGAGAACCACCAGTAATGATTTTAACTATAGAGGATCAAGGAAAAGCTGGAAAATCCTTCACCGAGGCAAAGCTTACAAGCACTCGTGCAGAAGCAGATGCTTGGAACTCTTCTTAAAGAGACAGATCACCAAATTCCTAGTTAACCCCTGCAACAGCAGGAACCTTGCTGTGACGAGTTACGCTTGTGTGTCGACCACAGCATTGCTTGAATTTTAGGGAATCCGGAAAAATTGCCCCGAAGCCCCATTAATTCTTTTATTGCAGGAATTCTCATTTGGAGTCACCATCCCCTGTGTTGGTAAGGAACTCCATGGCTTTAGAAGCATCGCCAATAACCGGCAATGCCAATCCTTTTTCAATCATCATGTGTCAACATGCACAGGTAAAGGAGGTGGGAGCCCCTATGCCTAACCTTAACCCTAATTACTAATAATTAGGTCACTAACGTACTAATTGGATAGGGAAAGTACTAATGTATTAGCACAGTACTAATAAATTCTTTCCAGCCCACCCCCTCCAGAGCAAATTCCCACCATCCACTAAAACCACCTGTGTGATCACCCATGTACTCTACAGCCATGCGGAGCAGTGGAAATTCCATAGGGAATATTCCCAATGGAGGACCTACTGTCCTGTAGCAAGGAGGTAGGACCCCTTGATTTATTCATAAAGAAGAGCCCTATTGCTTCCCTTACTTCATATCTATCTTTCCTATAACCCTAACCCTAACTCTTTTTATTCATCACCTTTTTCCAAAGAAGAAAAAAGAGAAGCTTAGCTTTGCTTTTTCTCAGTTTTTCTATTTTTGTGACAAACATTGGGAGGCCTGAGGCCCACAGGGAATATAAGAGAAGGTAGTTGCAGGGTAAACACACACCCAAGGTATCGTTAACCCCACACATTTTAAATTGTGGGTACACTGCGTGCTGCCAGTAGGTCGGGATCGAGCTGTAGCTGGGTGTGCCGTTCCTCCCTGTGATCAGTGGAGGAGCCCAGACGTGGTCTGTCCTCGACCCGGCAGGACTGCAAAGCCGTGCCTGAATTTTTGCAAGTTTCCACTCCATTGTTTCTGCTCACCGATTTCTGCCGAGGTTAGGAGGATCTCTTTTTTTTTTTATCCTAACTTTGTGCTTGCCTAGCGCCCCAATGAGTAAAAGGGGTTTTTTGCATTATTTTTTAAGATGAAGTAATTCTATTCTTCTGGTGATTTGTAACTTTGTACCATAAAATACAGCTCCCATAATGCTAAGCTTATGCGTTCATTTGCATGCGTAGCCACCCCCAAATCTGAATAGGGATTGGCAACCTCTGTGAAGCCGTTCCATATAAGGGAAAAGTCAAAGTGTCCATCAAGCACTGGACCATACCATTGATGTTTTTGTTTTCATGGAGAGTTTGTGTTCAGCAGTTTGTATTCTGTTCTTTTAACCTAGTGGGAGAAGGTCCCCCGAAGGGAACCTTCAGGTTAAAACAGGTACACCTGGTCAGCGTCCCTGCGGAGGTTCATAAGTCCTCCATTTTAAAAGATCGAGGACACTCCCCACAGCCTGATCCCTCGAGCCTAACGCCCACACGCGTTAGCAACCCTGGGTCTCCTTTTACATTCACCCAAAGTTCGAGGTTTGGACTGGGAGAGTCTCCCTCCCCGAAGGGGAAAGATGGTTTAGTCTGCTTTTTCACCGAAGCGAGTTTTTCACCAACTGTTTCTTTAGTCATTGTTGTAATTTCCATGTGTGTATTGATCTACCTTCATTGAGAGACCAAACTACAAAACTAAGTGAAGTCAATGTGCATTATGTTTTAATGTCTAGGTTGTTTAAGGAAAAATGTCTAATTTACTAAATGAGTACTCCCATAATGCCTTGGGATCAAGGGGGGGAAGTCCTCCTCAATATGCAAAACGATACCCTTCTTTTTGGCAAGACTGTGCAGTGTCTGTGCCAAGACAGAGAACGGGATCCTCCGGAGTTTCACGAAGTGAGGATCGAGCCTTTCCGT
Organism: Gekko japonicus; assembly: GCF_001447785.1. Lineage (NCBI taxonomy): Eukaryota > Metazoa > Chordata > Lepidosauria > Squamata > Gekkonidae > Gekko > Gekko japonicus. The sequence continues at coordinate 247,099 of NW_015160896.1, read as the reverse complement.
GTATTTCCGTTGCTCTCCGAAGAACCGAAGATTCGAAGATTTCTGGTGCAGTATATTATTACCTGTAATGTATAGTGCCTTACTCCTTTACTTTAAATTGAAGACGCACGCTTGGAAGACGTGTGCCATGGGAGAATGGACGAAGGCTCATGTAAATAAAACCTGAATGTATTTGTTGTACATACGTGCATTGTTTAAACTACATTTTTTAATTCTTTGTATTTGAAAAGCCTGCTGCTTGTATAGGCTTGATTTCAGGGAAAATAATACAGTTTACAGATGTTGTTTCTGTTTTGAAATGTTTACAAGCTTTTCCCCCTATGACTTCATGGAATGACAACATCTTTTGTGCATGCAATGAATTCAAAGACATGATTGATATGTGTATTAATAATGTCACATGATGGGGTTCATGCTTGTCTGCCCTGTAGATTTGGGAGTTCCAATGGTAATTTGGCATTTTTTGTTAGGGTAGATTTTATTGTTTTATTTTTAAAGTCCGTCCCAATGCTAGTATAGATAGTTGGCATCTGGGTTTCTTTTTCCTCCGATGCCCAGACGTGCTTCAGACGACATCTCTAGATCTGACCTTCAGAACGGATGACATGTCCCTGATATTGTTTTCATGACTTTTCTGTCTGCGACTACGAAGTCATGAAAGGAGGTTAGGGAACAAGCCTAATATTTGTTTTATGGACTGCTTATTGCTACACAATGGACGGTGCGCATACACATGGGCTCAGAGAACTATACACTTTAGGTCACCTGTTGTGATGAGACACATAGAGGGTGCCTGCACATACCTTACATGTAAATAAGGTTTCAGCAACTCAGTTGTACAGCCTGGTGAAGAAGCACAAATCTCCATTATTGTTAGCAATGAAACAACAACTTTGGGAAGAAACAGCCACCATAGCAAAGCTGCTTGTGGTCACGTATCACCCATCAACTGCTTTGTTCCTGAGCTGGCCTTTCCTGCCAGATGGACATTTGGTTATGAAAGGAACTGGCCAGCTTCATCAGCACGACAATGAACCATCCTGACACCTGGATTTCACACCTGTCCAGATGGCAATACTTTGAGTAAGGTTACAATACTGGCCATCCCTCCTAGGTAAACTCCCTCCCTACCTGCAACCAATAGGATTGTTTTTTGGACAGACTAACAGGTAGGTGGGTCAAGAGGTTGGCATAGTTACCACCCACGTCTTGGACCCCCTATAAAAGGAGAGAACCAGTCACCTGGCCCCTCCTGGTTAACTAGCATTCCCCCCAAGACAACCCGTCTTGCTTTTACCCCTCAAGTCCCACTTGCTATCCCCAACCCTTGCCTTTACTATTAATTTCTTGATCTGCAGTCAAGAGACCCACACGTTCTGGCTTGTTCTAGTCATGTGGATTCCCTTCGTTTCCATTTCTTCCCATCCATTCTTCATTGGAACAACCAAGCTTCAAGACAGATAAGTATCGCCCACCATCACCCCTACCTGCTAATGCAACGGTGCTTATTTCCTACTGTAATTCTTAGGAACTTGATTGAATGTGTGAGTGCATCAGTATTGTTTGTATGAGATATATTTTTAAGTAAAAGACATCTATTTTAACCACAACAGCCTTGAATCCTTTACTGGTAACCCTTGGTGGGATCAGGACCTTGGTATAAATTGGCAAGAACCCATTTATAAATTGCCAATTGCTGTAAATAAAGCCATTCGGCTAACATCCTGGACACATCTATTGTTAGGACCAGTGGTCATTTGGGGCCGGAGCATGCCGGAGCACTGCTCTGGCAGCCCAGGAGCAAGCACAAGCCCCGCCCCTCACTCCCTACCCCATGCGCCACTGCTGCGGCACGACTCCAGAGAGAAGGGGTTTAAGGCCGGCTGGGGAAGCAAAAAAGGGTGGACATCTTTAAAAGCTTGCCTTCCCCTTCCCTTCCCCAGCCGGCTTGCCAAGTCGGGGTGGGGGGAGCAAAGAGAGAAGGGGTTTAAAATTTAAACCCCTTCTCTCTATAATCCCCCCCAGCCCGCCCGGGGAAGGGAAGGGGAGGCTTTTGAAGATTCCACCCCCCTTTTGCTTCCCCTTCCGACGTCACTTCCAGTGATGTCAGGGGGCATGGCATATGTTAATGGTCTATTATGCTAATAGCCTATTAGGTATGCTAATGAGCTCCTGCAGCTCTTTTTCTATGAAATTACCCCTGGTTAGGACTAAAGGTGAATGTGCGATGGTTACAGATATAGTGCGTTCAAACAAAAGCAATAAAGATCAAGACCCAATCCCCCCACAGTATTTCCCTGCCAGAACTAACAGTCAACTACACCCCCCCAGGCATGTAGCCTCTACATAACAAGGACACAGAATAACAGACATTTGAGAAGCTGGGACATTTGCCTCCACTAAGGTTACAAGCCCTGGGTACACCAAAGGGAGGGGAGCCTCCTCCCTCAATGGCAGGTGAGTTGTAAAATATGAAATACACAGTTATTGTCAGGCCCTCTGTGAATTTTATCTTGAATCCAGGAGTGCTTGAGTGTGTTGAGAACAACCTAGCCAGAACAAAGTGATGGTACAGTATGAAAAATAAAGTGCTGCAATATGAAAGATGAAGCTAGGGGCCAAAAGATAATTACAAGTATGAGAAAGAAGTAACCACTAGTTCTGATATATATAGCTGTGACTGGAAGTAACAAGAATGTATTACCATAACAGTTTGGCTTGAGTCTGTGTGGGTTGTAAAATAAATTTGTGTTCCATAGTTAAATTAATTTCTTGTGTACAATGTCTTTATTCTGGGAGCCAATGGGAAGAGGGAGTTTCTCACAATGTCGTATCAGTACCATAATCAATTGAATGACTGGTTATGCTGCAGGAATTAGATAATACAAAAGCTGTGTCATCACTGTTAGTTTTACAGTATAATATAACAATTTGGTTTCCCTCTGCTTGCAGACAGAAAAGAATCCAAACTTAAAAATAAAGCATTGGGATAGAATCCAAAACTATACTTCTAAAGGTTTAACAGCAGGATAAAAACAGAATATAAGAGGTAGCCGTTTTTATTGATTGGAATCCAACCTGCGTATTGATACACCATATGAAATATATTAAGACTGGAAGAGTTTGATATGGATATTGCTACCATGGAGATTCATATGAGGCTGGTTTTGGTGGTGTGGGGAAAAATCTATGAAAGTAGCTGTGAATAAAAGTAGCAGGGAATCTAGTGCTCAGTTGCTCTCTATTTAAAATGTATTTATGTATTGCCTGAGGAAGTTAGGATGAGAAAGACTTGTTTTTAGCATGCTGTGAGAATCTCTGTTCTATTGAGAAACACATATAATGTTTAAGGATTTCAAATGCAGTTATTAGCCTTTTTGAGGTGATTTGAGTGAAACTGAAACTTGTCCGACTTGTCTTTCTGTCATGCAAAATACAGATGCAGCCATCTGAAAAGAGACCTTCAGTGGTCTTGAGTAGGGATGGGCATGAGCCAGGAAAATGTGGTTTGGTCCATGGTTCATGGTGCACCCACGAACCAAACCACAGACCATCATAGTCAAAGACCCACTCGTATGAACCGAACCAGTTCAGGAAGTTCATGATACAGTAGAATGACCCCCTGGCATGCTAGAGAAACCAAACTCACAGCAGATCTCTGGCTGACTCTCCTCTACCTGCCCGACAGGTTTGGTGAGTATTAGATTTATAGGGTCTGAGTTATGCCCCCCCCCCAAGAAGGTGACCTCAGGAAAGTCCTTTCTGGGGAAATGAAGTGCAGGTTCAGGAGTGTATTGAATGCCTCCTTGGCATGCCAGAGACACCAAACTTGTAGCACATTTCTGACTGACTCTTCTCTACCTGCTCTCCAAGTTCAGTGAGGATTGGATTTATGAGGTCTGAGTTACACCCCCCAAAAAAGAAGGTGCCCCCATACTTCATTGTTTCCAATGGAGGGGGAAAACAGCAAAAAAAGAAATGGCAGAAGCCCAGCAGAATCAAAGTCCCCAAGAATCTCTTCAGTAGAAACTGAAGGTGGGAGGCTTTTTTGCCAACCCAGCAGAACCAGGACAATGTGCTCTGAAACTACATGAGACACAAACCAGTGTGCAATAACATATATCAACATGGTAGCTTCAAGCCCTGATACATATGTAGGCACAGTGGCTCCAAGGCCTGAGAAGTAAGTACGCGTGATGGCTCGAAAACCCGGAGTAGTTAGACCTGGTGAGTCAAAGCCCTGAGAAATAAGTAGATATGGTGGCTCAAAGCCAGGAGAAGGGAGTAGATGTGGTTGGTTGAAAGCCCTGAGAAGTGGTTAGGCATGGTGGCTCAAAGTCCTGAGAAGAAAATAGACATGGTGGCTCGAAGCCCTGAGTAAATGTGATGGCTCAAAAGTCAGTTAGACCTGGTGGCTTGAAAGCCCTGAGAAGTGGTGAGACATGGTGGCTCAGAGCCCTGAGAAGGAAGTAGACAAGGTAGATCAAAAGCCCTGAGTTCACCCCAGACACTCAAGTCCCAAAGTGTGCAGTGACATATGTAGACATAGTGGCTCCTAGCCTTGAGACGGGAGTAGATGTAGTGGGCCAAAGCCCTGAGACAGTAGATGTGGTGGGTTAAAAGCTCTGAGAGGAAGGTAGATGTGGTAGATCATAGCCCTGCAATGGAAGTAGACCTTTTGGGTCAAAGCCCTGACAAGGAAGTAGATGTAGTGGCTCAAAGGAAGTAGAGGAGGTGGCTTGAAAACCCTGAGAAGGAAGTAGACGTGGTGGCTTGAAAACCCTGAGTCCACCCCTTACACCCAAGCCCCAAAGTGTGCAATGAGGTATGTAAACATAGTGGCTCCTAGCCCTTAGATGGAAGAAGATGTAGTAGGTCAAAGCCCTGAGACAGAATTAGATGTGGTGAGTCAAAAGCCCTGAGAAGGAAGTAGACATGGTGACTTGAAAGCCCTGAGTCCACCCCTGACACCCAAGGCCTAAAGTATGCAATGACATATGTAGACATAGTAGCTCCTAGCCCTGAGGTGGGAGTAGATGTAGTGGGTCAAAGCCCTGAGACGGAGGTAGATGTGGTGGGTCAAAACCCTGGGACAGAAGTGTTTGTGGTCGGTCAAAGCTCTCCAATGGAACTAGACCTTGTGGGTCAAAGCCCTGACAAGGAAGTAGACATGGTGGCTTGAAAGTCCTGAGAAGGAAGTAGACGTGGTGCCTAGAAAACCCTGAGTCCACCCCTGACACTCAAACCCCAAAGTGTGTAATGACATATGTAGACATGGTGGCTGGAAACCTTCAGAAGGAAGTTGATGTGGTGAGTCAAAGCCCTGAGAAGGAAGTTGATGTGGTGAGTCCACCCCTGGCACCCTAACCTCAAAGCATGACCACCTCCACCCAGGACTGAAAGATGCAGCCAGTATCCAGAAGATGGATGGAAAGGAGGGCACCCTTAGACTTTTGATGTGGGCTCCCCTAAGTACCCCATGGCAGCAGGGAGGGTATATGTGTAGTTGGCTGAAGCACCCACTATCTAGGGCAGAACCAGACAGGTGCAGAACACACCCACCAATGGGGGTGTTTTATTCAACTCTGCACCTGGTTCCGTAGTGCACCCATCCATCGCAGCGAATACTTCTACTTCCATGATAAATGGAAAGACATATGAAGCTGCCAGGGTTACCCCTGAAGTCTAAAAAGACTAGTTAAAAGGGACAGACATGCAGATTGGGCATCCCCAGAGTTTTGATGGGAGCTCCACACAATGTCACCAGGACAGCTTGTGTGAGCACAGGAAGAACAGGACCATATCCCTGGTTCCAGAAAACCCTCAAACCCCCACAGCAGAGAGCAGAGGAAGTCAGAAGTGGGGAGGGGAGATAGAAAGCCACACAATAGCTAAGTCCTTGTGCTCAGTGTGAGTGGAGGAAGAGCAGAACCAGATCTCTGGTTCCAGAAAACTCCAAAAACCCCACAGCAGAGAGCAGGTTACTAGCAGGAGAGGTGTGTGTGGGGGGGATAGAAATGCACATAATAGCTAAGTCCCTGCACTCAGCGTGAGTGCAGGAAGAGCAGAACCAGATATCTGGTTCCAGAAAACTCCAAAAACCCCACAGCAGAGAGCAGGTTACTAGCAGGAGAGGTGTGTGGGGGGGGGAATGAAATGCAAATAATAGCTAAGTCCCTGCACTCAGCGTGAGTGCAGGAAGAGCAGAACCAGATCCCTGGTTCCAAAAACCCCACAGCAGGGAGCAAGAGATATGGGGGGAGAGAAGGCTGCTGAAAGTCAGATCCCAGAGTCCACCACTGCACCCTAATCCAAAACAACAGACAGCAGATCAAGCAAACACAAAGAATAACAATCAGTCAACTCTGCTAGCTCCCTGCCTCTCTTTCACTCCACTAGCCAACAAAGGAGGAGGAGGGAGGTGAGTTCACTCAATATATAGCCTTCTGAGCCCTATAGACCACAATGAGAACTCTGGTATTAGCAGCGAGCAGTGCCTGTTAAGCTTTGGAAGGCTGGATAATTCCTCCCCCACTGTAGCTTTTCACTCTCGAACAGCCACGAACCACACTAAAGGTTTGTGAAAATATGTGACGGTAGAGCCTCCACGGACATCGCTTCACAGATGATAAACTGGCCAAAATTTGTGATGAACTTTCACTTGTTAGCCAGTTTGTGCCCATGCCTAGTCTCGAGCTCTCATACAATGGCATACTGTTTTGTTTCAACAGTAATCAAGCTTACTAACATTTTATCTTTCTCCTTAATATTTTCTTCTAAAAAGTGTAACATCCCATTAAATAAAAAATATGTACAATAGAGGCAGTGCTTAGTAAACATTAGAATCCAGAAGTGGGAAAGTAGTGTTTGTGTTTAAATATCTTTTTATTTTTCCTGGCCACAGTTATCCATGCTCCACTAATGTCACAGTAGATTATAACAATGTATTATATCTTTGGCAGTGTTTGAAAATCCTGAGGAACCATATTGCTAGTTGGTACTGAACATAACTACTTTAGCATGAGGGCTTCAGTGGCTCCCAGTACTTTTATGGACTCAATTCAGACTGCTAATGTTAAATTCGTAGCTTTAAATGGCCTAGGACCTGTCATTTGAAATATCACTTTCTTCTGGATGAATCATTCTGTCAGTTACGATGTAGCATAGTGTAGTGTAGTAGTTTTGGACTAGGATTTGGGAGGTAAAAGGTAAAGGTAAAGGTTCCCTTGATCGAAAGCCAGTAGAATCTGACTCTAGGGTTGCGGTGCTCATCTCCGTTTCCAAGCCGAAGAGCCAGCGCTGTCCGAAGACGTTTCCGTGGTCATGTGGCCAGCATGACTAAACACCAAGGTGCACGGAACGCTGTTACCTTCCCACCGAAGTGGTACCTATTTATCTACTTGCAATTTCTTGCTTTCGAACTGCTAGGTTGGCAGGAGCTGGAACTAGAGACGGGAGCTCACTCCGTCATGCGGCAACTCGGGTCTCGAACCGCTGAACTACTGACCTTCCACAGCCTACAGTTCAGCGTCTTAACCTACTCTGCCATGAAAGCTTCCTGGGTGATTCTAGGCCAGTTGCATACTCTCAGCCTAACCTACCTTACAAGGTGGTTGTGATGATAAAGTGAAGCAGAAGAGAATAATGTAAGCTGCTTTGGGTCCCCATTGATGAGAAAGGTGGGATATAAATGAAATAATTAACTAAATAAGATGATCTTCTGAGGTCTTTGCATGTGTCTCATCATTTTTTAAAGTGTGCCAATATACACAAACAACTGTCTGTCTGTGTATTCCTTACTTCATTTTTTTTTTCTATTGACTCTGCCTGGACAGTTCTAATACTGCAGCTTGGGTGCAAGTGTAATCCCACCAATTTCACATTTATTTTGTTAGAACAAAACTCTGTGGAAAAGAACACTTCTTATGTTCTGCTCTTTTTATTATGCACTATCTTCAGTTGTTACCACTTGTGGATCATCTCTACATATTGCATATGTTATTTTGAATTGTAAAGTCTAGAAGTCATAGTTAATTAGTAGAGAGATGTGCATTGGATGCTGTCAAAATGTAGTTAATCCAATGTTAAATTATTTTAAGTGTCAGCTGCGCATAACTGTGATGTACAGAAGCAGAGTGCATAATCAGAAAGCTATAATCACTCTGAACTTGACATTTCTTTTATGTGACTGTGATTGCAACTGTGATATGTTGTAAATGGCATATTATGCAAAGTACAAGTTTAATTATAATGGGAAACTACAGTTGAGTATTTCCGTTTGATTAATAATCATTCAGCAGATAAAATGTCATTTTCTCATTTGAATCTTAATTTAAGCAATAATTTATGTCTCATGCTGGAAAGAATGCTTCTAGGCTGTATTCTATATAGCAATTGTTGTGGTTTCTTCAGTAGAGAACACTGCTGATCGCATTGTCTGTATTAAAAAGCCCAGGTGACAAGGCTCTTGTAAAGTCTCTCTTAAGAATCACAGAGACAGCAATGTGAGACACCTTTCCCTAAACCCAGTAACATTGGGCTGGGCACATGTTAGTCTTGGAGGGTGAATATATGAGCTTTCTTCTTTTTTTCAACCATTGGAGGGGATTTTCTGACCTTGTAAAAGCCTTTTAATACAAATCTCACATAAGTTGTATCTAGTTCCAATAACGAGCTTGCCATGTGAATTTGCTTAGACAATTTAATTTGCTTTAAAGTTTTAGCATCTCTAAGATGTGTGTTCACTGGAAGACTGCTGATCCTGTTACAGCTGGATACAATTCCATATTTTTTTTTAGCTCAGCCTCATCTTGATTGATTCAGCTTTGCATTTCATTTCACATCTTCTCCCGTGGTATGTATTAAGTGCCATCAAGTTGCTTCTGACTTATGGCAACCCTATGAATTAATGACCTCCAAGACATCGTATCATTAACAACCTTGCTCACATCTTGCATGCTGAGGGTTGTGGCTTCCTTGATTAAGTCAATCCATCTGATCTTGGGTCTTCCTCTTTTCCTGCTACCTTCCACTTTTCCTAGAATTGTTGTCTTTTCCAATGACTCTTGTTTTCTCAGAATGAGACCAAAGTATAATAGCCTCAGTTTAATCATTTTAGCTTCTAGGGAGAGTTCAGGCTTGATTTGATCTAGAACTCACTTATTTGTCTTTTTGGCAGCCCAAAGTATCCATAAAACTCTCCTCCAACACCTCATTTCAAATGAATAATGTTGTGTATGCTGGCCGCCACCGGGGGCCAGCGTTCTACCTGAGCTTGAGTTCTAAGGGACAATAGGGACTAGGCTCCTAGTCCCTCCACTGGGAAACCAATGGGAACCATGGCGGGAGATTCAAACCCACCAATGGTGACCAGGGGTGTGTCCCCTGGTGTGTATATAGTTGGCCTGCCGGCCGTTTGTCCGCATGTCTTGTTGTGTGCCTAATAAAGCGTGCTATGCACTACATCGTTGTCTGTCGTCCATCCATGCGGCTACCCACTACATAACAGTGGCGACGAAGGTGGGATACTGCCGCATCTGAGCCGGGCCGTCGCGAGGAACCAGGTGAATGCGAAGCGGCCGATCCGATGAGCGAGACCGCTTCTCCCACAACCCCTCCGACGCGCACGATGGCTACCGCTCCAGGGCTAGGGCTGCTTCCGCCCTTCGACATAGCCCGC
>NW_015160896.1:218919-237384 GCF_001447785.1 Gekko japonicus | reverse complement strand
ACCTCTTTGACAAAAAAAATTAAAATGTTTAAAAATCCATAAGTTTTCAGTATACACATTGAAAACTTCATTTCCCTCTTGAGAGTTCCGGCACCTCTTTAAAAAACAAAAAAAGCCCTTGGGAATACTATAGTATGAATGATCTTGAACTTGGTCACCAGCAACTGATCCTTACACTTAAGGATCTTTTCTAGCTCCTTCTTGGCTGCCCTCCTCCACTTGCACCTGCTGATGTGACCTTGAGTCAGTCGCAAGCTCTGGCACAGCTGTCCTTGAAAAAGAGCAGTTTGTGTCAGAGTTCTGTCAGCCCCACCCACCTCACAGGGTGTCTGTTGTGGGGAGGGGAAGGGAAAGGAGTTTGTAAGCCTCAGTCTCAGTCTCAGTCTCAGTCTCAGTCTCAGTCTCAGTCTCAGTCTCAGTCTCAGTCTCAGTCTCAGTCTCAGTCTCAGTCTCAGTCTCAGTCTCAGTCTCAGTCTCAGTCTCAGTCTCAGTCTCATTCTTCGTCTCAGTCTCAGTCTCAGTCTCAGTCTCAGTCTCAGTCTCAGTCTCCTTCTGATATCTTGGTTGAAGAGTCTATTTTTTGGTTGATGATGGAGCCAAAGAATAGAAAATCTTGAACAATGTTTCTTCATTGTCATACTTACAGCTTAATACTTAAGTCATTACTTTTGTCTTCTTGATGTTCAGCTGTAGTTCTGTATGATGGACCCCGGCTGCTTCTTTTTCTGTGATAAACAGTTTATGACTGTCTGAGTGTCCCACCCTGTGATGGAGAATATATTTGGCTTTTGCCCAGGCCAGAGATTTATGGCTGATAAGCAGGAGCCCACTTGTTATCTCCTTTGCAAATGACACTTAACATGAAGTAAAGTTCAAACAAGAATGAGGCTTCATTAAACAGGCACGGTTGGGTTAGGAGTATGCAGAGGATGAGAAAACTGAGGTAAATTTTGTTGTATTTACAAATTATGATATTTTGAACAGGCAACGAAGTACTATTGAAGTTTAGTTCCTTAGAAACTCAGTTCTTCACAGTGAGAGGTTTGTTTGCCTTGGATATTTCTTAAAAGCAACAATGTTTTGTAATAAAGATTCTGAGTTTCCCGGAGATTAGTACTTTCTTCCTGTACTTATTCTCCCTCCCTGTGAGATTACACTTTTCCAGTGGACTATGGAGGAGTCTAAGACCATTTTCTTTTTCGCCCAATCCAGGGGTCCCTTCAATTTTTAACCCACTGAATAACTGAGAAGGAAATATTCTCGTTTTCCTGGAAGCACTATTCATTTTCTGTTTGGCAAGACTGGCAGCTTCAACCAGTTGACCAATCTCTCCTGCCGAAACTGACCCTCAGTTCTTGACCTGGTGAAAGAAACAGTTTTCCGCTTGGCTGAATGCTTAGACTAAAGGTCTTATTTGGGAGAGTTCCCTAGATTTTGTGGTATACAGTAAGGGCAAGGAATTGTGTCCATTCACTTCGCAAATGAACTTGCCTGTTTCCCTCTGACAGACACACTGACTCCACCTGTCTGGCTTCTGACACGCCAGAGATGAAACAAAGTCTGAAAAAGAACCTTTTCCTCAGAACCCAGCTGACCTTAAACCTGTCTTCAGTTGGTGCTGACCAATCAGAGAAAAAGGAGGTGCATGTAGGCAGCAGCCTGTCAATCAACCTGTGCTTCACAGTGAGGCATTTACCCTTAATCTCCCAGCTCTCTAAATTTGATGCACTAAGAGTCATGTTTTGGGAGGTAAGTTCATCACATCCTACTTTGGCGCTTTTATTTTGTATTTGTTTCAAGTCTTCATTATTTTCTGCCAATAATGTGGTGCCATCTGTGTATCTCAAACTGTTAATGCTCCTTCCACCATTTTCAGTCCAACTTCATATAAATCTAAGCCAGTTTTCATAATGATATGTTCTGCATAGAGATTGAACCATCCTGTTTCTCTATATTCTGTCCTAATAGTTGCCTCTTGTCCAGAATACAGGTTGCACATCAAAAGAAACAGATATTGTGGCACACCCATTTTGTTTAAAACCAACCATAACTTTTCATGATCTACACAGTCACAAGCTTGGCCTTAAATCTACACAGTCAAAAGCTTTGCCTTAATCTATGAAACACAAGCTGATTTTCTTCTGAATTCTCTTGTATGTTCCAGTAACTAATGTAAATTTGCAATATGCTCTCTAGTACCTCTTGCTTTCTGAATCCAGCTTGAACATCTGGTATTTCTTATTCCATATGTGGTAACAGTCTTTGTTGTAAAATTTTGAGCCTCACTTTACTCACATAAGAAATTGATGTGATGGTCCAGTAGTTGCTGCAGTCTTTAACATCTCTTTTTTTGGAACTGGAATGTAGATTGAATGTTTATAGTTGATGGGTCATTGTTTTATTTTTCATATTTTTTGGCATATTCTTGTTAAGATTTTGATGGACCTGTCCAAGGTCGGTGCCACTACCACTGCACTTACCCCAAGGGAATGCAAGCCCCACCAAGGGCATGGCCTTGACTGAGTCTACTCAGGAGTCAGCTGGCTTGAAGGAGCCCAGTGGGCTCTCAGCAGGATGCTCAGCAGCAGAAGCCAATCCAGCAACCCTGGAAAGTGAGACAGCTGTGGACTTGGATCCAGTTCCAGTGAATCCTGAGATCTCTATTTCTGTGGCTTGAAATAGTTATGTTGATATCTTATCTACTCATGGTGATCAATTGCTTTCAGTGCAGCTTCACGTCACTTCACTTTCTAAAACTGCAGGTTCTTCTTCAAAAGATTCTTCTTCGAAGGAGTCTGTCATCCTTTCATCTCTTCTGTACAGATCTTTTTTATTGTATTGTTCCACATTTTCTTTATTTTGTCCCACTCAGGTAATGTTTTTCCATGTTGATCTTTCAGCATGCCTAACTGTGCTTTAAGCTTCCTTTTGATTTCTTGGGTCTTGTGGAACAGATCTCTCATTCTTCATTTTGTTGTTGTTGTTCTCATCTGTTTGTTTACACTGGTTTTTATAATCTTTTTCTCTATGTCCAAGTCTCTGGAATGTAGCTCCTCCTGTTAACTACCATTACAGAAATAACAGAAGACATCTCTTTACCTGATCCTTTGCCCATGCCAGGATTTATGCAGGCTCTATACTTGTCTGGGGGGGGGGGAAGCTGGAAGAAGGCACTTTGTCTTATGTTCTCTCGTTTTGTTGTTTTGGCAGTACATGGTCTTGTAAGCGATAAGTTGTTGAAGTTCCTGTATAGGAGGTACCTGTTTATTTTTCTCCTCAGTTCTGAACCCTTGTAAGTGGAATACTAAATGCCCCCCCCATTTTGTAAATAGGGGTTTTGTTTTGTTTTTAAAGTAGTCATTTTAGTGTGAGGTGGGGATGACTGGGGCATGGGAGCCAGATGTGTGCGTTTGGTCACACCCCTTTGATCTAGAGGGGACAGGTGGCTATGTCAGGCCAAACTGCTCATGTGATCGCACACGCTGTCTCTTCTAGCTCTTCTGCTCTGGCACTACTCCTTCAACTTTTCTTTTTTCACAGTGGAAACAGCAAGGAGAAATCTATCTTAATGTATCAAGGATCTGTGCTTGGCATAGCCACAGTTCCTGTGTACAAGGAATTTATAAACTCAGTTAGAATTTTAGTACTGCAAGTCATGCTAAGTGGTTATCCTAGAAGACATGATGTAGATTACTGGAAAATGAACTGTGTGAGTGTCTGAGAAGTTTATATGGGCACCAAATCACTTTATTCACATTTTCTTACCCTGAGATGGGTAAGAGATTAATCAAAGTCTGCATTCAGAAATCACAGAAAGCAGAGGTTTGTCTGTGCTGGGCATAGGCAGAGTCTGGTATTGTACCATCTTTCTTCCCCTCTTCATTCTCACCTCATGCATGCAGTTGCTGGGGGGGAGGAGATTGGTGGGTCCGGCGGCTGGAAGCCACTCAGGCATCACTGCCGGAGCCAGGGGGGGCGGACTTACCTGTGTCCGCTTCCTCCTCAGCCCTACGGTCCTCCTGCTTCTGCAGGCTGGGAGCCAGGGGGAATACCCCCCCACAAGTATCGCGGGTCCCTCTTCTTGTACATTCATATTGTTGATGGGTTTTTTTTTCCTTAGTATTTTCTTCCTTATTGCATACTATACGCTGAGGTTCCCCCTTTATCTTCTCTGTACCTCTCCAGAGTCCTGCTCAATGCAGCTTTCAAGTAAAAGCAATACTATAAAATCATCCTAAATAATCAAGCTATAGACAAAACTAGCTATTAAAAACAAACCAAGGACATAGAAACAGCATCACAATATCTGTAATCCGGATCTCAGACTAGAAGCAGACCATAAAACAGCTAAAAGGATAAAACTCCTTAGTTAAAAGCCTGGATAAAAAGAAATGTTTTGGCCTGTTGCCTAAAAGACAATATAGAAGACACCAGGTGAGCCTCATGGGGCAGGGCATTCCAGTTACCAGGTGCTACCATTGAAAATTACCTGTGTCTAAATTGCCACCTTCCTCATCTTTGAATGTGTGGGCATTGAGAGCAGGGCTTGGAAAGCAGTCTAGACAGTGTAGACACCCTGCCCCAAGCCATTCATGGCCATAAAAGTAAGAACCAGCACTTCTAATTGTATCTGGAAACATGATTACCTAAGTACACCTAGATAAACTGGAGCTTGTTTTTTCTTACAAGCTGAGGTTTGAAGCCTCAATTAACCCCACTTTAAAATACCAGTATGTGAGTAGGAAACAAACACCAGTTCACTCATGAGCTTGTATTTGACTGCCACAATGAATTGACGTTTGATTGAAGGCTTCCAGAAAGCTTTATTTTTCTCTCCACCAAAGAAGAGAGGAAGGAGGTGGGAAGGTGGAGTGCGCAAAAGCTATGTTCATGTCTATCATGGACAGAGCTCTGTTGGTCATGATGTCTAAATGCAGCCAAAGGCTAGCAAAATCATTTGGAATTTAAACTTCATTGATTATAACTAAGTCTAAGTCAACTTACCCCATCCACAGCCTAGCTGTGAGGCCTGGGGAATCTCCTGCTTTTACAATTGATCTCCAGCTAACTGAGACCAGTCCCCATGGAGAAAATGGCTGCTTTGAAGGGTGGACTCCATGGCATTGTACTATGCTGAGGCCCCTCCCCTCCCCAAACCCTGCCCTCTCCTGGATCCGCCCCCAAAGTATCCAGGTATTTTCCAACCCCGACCTGGCAACCCTAAGCCTAGCACATTCAAAATCTCTATACAGCATTTGCAGGTTCACTGCTAGTCAGTTTGCAGCTACTATCTCTCTCTCTTGCTGTACAGGTAAGGCCTTCAGATGCATCTGCTGTATTTAACATATACTGAAATTGTGTGAAAAGCTTGATCCTCCTTAGTCAAAGTATTCTTCTTCTATGTGTTTTAAAATACTTGTCTGCATCAAAAGCCACCAGAAGGTATTTGTTATTTGTAGTGTATTCAAAGCTGCCTTGAATGCATGATATGTTGTGAAACATCTAATTGAAGTGTAATGTAAAGCTTCGTCCTGGGCTAGGATCCAGATCCATCCAATCGTGTTACTAGCCCAGGAAATACCTAACCATTCACTTTCAGGCAAGCTCCCTGAGCGGGAACATTCGTGATTGGTCCTTATGTGAACAACCTTATTGGTTGGTATTTGTACAGTGGGTGTGGCTACATTAGCCGGGAATGTTTAAAAGCAGGACAGCTGCAATTTAAAGGCTGTTCTGGCTATCAGATGTTGATCCGTGTTGGAGTTGTGTTGGAGTTGAAGAATAAAGTTGTGTTCTTGCTGAATCACTCTCTGACTGCTTTGTTAAGTGAGCGACTTAACACTATTGCTTCTCAGTAGAAGGGATGACTAGCCCACACTTTCCCATACTTGTTTTGACTGCAGCAGGAAAAAGTGCGGTGCAATAGCACCACTGTGCTGAAATTTGAGCCAGGGTGGAATTGCACAAACAAGCTTGATGGTAGTGAAGTGTTGTATGTTGCAGATTAGGTGTAATGAATAAAGTAATATTTTAAGCCATATAACAGGCTGTTCTCTCTTTTTTTTTTTTTTTCTGGGTGTGGGGGGCAATATCAAAATAAAGCAATAATTTTGGGGGCTCTATCCTTTATTCTCCAAAGAACTGTAAAAGTTAATTATGCTATTGCAAGAGACTTAGAACAATCCATCTTCTTAAAGGACTATCAAATATTCATAAAATGAATGATTTTGTGTTGGCACTTCGTAAACTGGTTAAAACTTTGAGCTGGTTAATAGTCACTGCAGGTTTTTCTACCCAGATGAGTGCAAATTATTTTTCAAGAGTAATCAACAAAATAGCTTGGCTTTCTCCTTGAGTGCTTATCAACTTCCTCAGCAGAATAACTTTGGGATTTCTCTTGAAATCAAACATCATGAAATATTTATTAGCTATGTCATAAATATTGGTACTTTAACACTCTCCTGTTTATGCCAGTGGGAAATGATAGATAAAGCTGCCACCAATGGCCTTGGTTGGTATGGACAAGAAACCCTGTGAAGCTGGAGCACATTTTCCTAGAAGAGCTTCAATATTGCACTTGAAACCAATTTCACTTGATGAAGACAAGAAAACTAGCATGTTGACAGATGGGAAATTCTGTAAAAACATCAAAAAGTATAAAATGTTGAAAGACAAAGACATGAGCAACATAAAGTTAATTCTCTAGAGCTCTGTATTAATTCAAGCTGCTCCATCTGTATTATCAATTTGTGTTGAAATACCTATGACCTACACTTTTGATGTGAACTGTTCAGGATCCGCTAATATGAAACCATAGCAAAACAAAGACTTCTTGTTACACACTCCAGAAACTCTGGCTTACCAAGGCAGTAGGTAGAATAAGTGAAGGGAGTTACTATTCTGCAGATATCTCAGAAATAATGGAAGATGAGGCTTTATTAATAGTGCAAAATGTGGATCAGGGATGGCCATCTGGTGGGCTGTGGACCAAATATGGACCCAAAACAATTCTTCTGGGTTGTGCTGCTAAAATGTTTTCAAATTGTAAGAAATACATCTCTCACACTTCAAAGTTATAACTCTTTTTTGAGTTTTGTATGCAATATGTAAATATATATGTTCATGTGTAGAGGTAATGTGTAATTAAATGTGAAGACCTTAACTGGGACAAATGTTGTCATGGAGTTGAAAACTCCAGGCTCCTGAATGGTCATATGAAGAATAGAATGACCTTTGGGACTACAGAAATAGCAGCAGAAGGAGGATTGAGGAAATTCAGAAAGTTCTGTTTCACATATTTTTTTCCCTGAAGAATGGAATGCCCCAACTGTTTAATGAATCACAGGTCCCATGTGGCTTCTTTATGCATATTTATCTGGAATAGGCAAAATAAAGCTACTCTACAAGATCATCTTGCATGCTCCAGGCTTTTGCCATGGCCAGGAGGCAGTGAAAACATGCCATGCTGGAGGCTTGGAGCATGCAAGTAATTCCTGCCTTACATACAGGTGGGTTGTGTGTGTGTTTCCACCCAGATCCAGGTGAGAGGTGGCCCATCTACACTTGGTCCAGTTTGTTTATGGTCACAATTCAAAGTGCTAGTGTGGCCATATGTGGCCATATGTGGCTTTGAACTAGCAATCCTAAAGGACTGCCTATTTCCTTATAAACCTGCCCAACCATTACAGTCATCTTATGAGCAGTGCTCCTTCCAAGCTGTGTGCATGAGTGGCCACTCACTAATACAGGAAGCCCCATTCAGCAGCAATCTGGAGCCTCACAGGATCTTACACTGCCAATTTCCCATTTGAACTGCTCTGCTCGGGTGGGGTGGGGATCAGAGAGAACATTGCTACTGAATGAATGAATGAATGAATGAATGAATATATGAATGAATGGAAATTTATTTGTATTTAGTCATAGGCCATTACAAACCAAGGATAACAACAGAGAGGGATGCTATAAATATGAATATTGATATGAAATAGAGTAAAATTTAAGATATAATAAAACAATAAAATCAGAATAAAATAAACTGATATAGGAAATTAATTGAATCAAAAGGTGTCCGCTAAGATCAGTATTAATTAGTTCCCATAAGAACAGTATTGGCCCTTATTTTCTTTGCTGCCAAGGCATATAATGCCATTCTATAAGATATGCTGACATCAGAATAAGCTAACAAGAATACAGTCTTCCCAGAGTCTGAGTAGAAATGTAAGTCCGATAAAGTCCTGGAGAGAGGAACATTGCTTATGAGCCTATGTTTCAGGTGCTCCGGCATTCTGCGATTAGGTGGGTGGCGACCTTCTCAGCGGTGTCACCGAAAGTCTGAAATTATCTCTTCAGCGAGACTCACCTGTCCTCTTCTGTTGCCATATTTCAGCAGCAAGTAAAGACTTGTGTTTTGTCTGGCATTACCCCTACTTTCCTGCCCCATGTTTTAATTATTTTAAAATATTTCTGTATGTGAATTTTAGCTTTAGTTTTAATGGTTTTAATGATGTGTTTTTATTTGGTTCCAGTGGTTTTTAGGTCATGTTTTTATTATGTAAGTTTTTAATTTGTTAGCCATCTGGGGGCCCTGATGCAGAAAAGCAGGGTATAATTTTTGTAAATAAATAAATAATAAAAATACAAAGTGTCTGGCATGTCAAATAGGTTGCATTTTCACACTGGACATAATTGAGGCATTCGAAATGGACAAGTAAATTATCAAATTATTGTCAGCTCTAAGATTTCTATAGTCAGTCCTGCATATGAAAAAAAGGTACCAAAAGAAGAAATTATAGTGCAGGACAGAATTACTACAGATTGAATGTTATTCAGCCACCTGACTTTATTCTCACCTAGATTTCTTTGTAAAGAATAGGTACTTCTGGGTGAGCCATTCCCTTCTTTTTAGTAATGGTTACACCTTCATTGCTCTACTAGCCTTTCTATCTCACTTAATGGAGGACAGCCTTTTTCCCCTCTGTTTGCCAGAAGAAAGGACATTCACAAGAAAGGGAATCTGCTAGACACTTTTATATCTGCATTTCTAAACACTGCATCCCTGAACTTACAAAAGAGACATGTTGAAAGAAGAATGTTGAATAGGGGGATCCCTAGAGAGTAACGGTTAGCTGTATTCCTATGCTAGAGATAAACCAAAAATATTTTAGAAAGCTTTATAGGAAAGACTGAAAGCTTTGAAGTATATTGCAGAGTTGAGCCCTTTTATGTCAGACCTGCTAGAAAAAAAATTAAAACATATTTGGCACAGATACAGAAATATACTGGCGTTGGATAAAGAAAGATGTTTGATTTGTATTGCATTATCCATACTGTTTCCTTTTTGGCTGCAAAATTCCATGCAGGTTATATGCCAGACTGAATTTTTCTCTCTCTTTCTGTGTTATGGGTATATTTGTATAACAAACATCCATTGTCTTGTACTGGTGACTAGACATACACAGACATTACCAGATTCATGCAAACAGATTTATACTGTGAAACTTCCTTGCTCATAGTTACTCAGATCTGAAATTGTCTGTTTACTATGTTACATAATTAAATACATTTTGATTAACTTTTGATGTCATTCTATCCTAAATCCAAAAGGAATCCCCTCCCCCCATAAAATGTGACAATATTCCTGAATTCCTTTGGGGAGATCTAGGATATTATGCCATAATGAGGAGATACTTCTTTCCTTCTTAATTCAAAGAATAATGATGCCCAGCTGGAACAGCTGCATAAATCTACAGCCTATTTTTAAAAGCATGTGATCTTCGTCATGCAGTTCCACACATGGGTTGGGCGCCTGCACACGACCTCGACCGGACAATATTCCAGAGCTTGCCTCAGGAGTCATTTTGGCAGGCTCTCTTCCTGCCCTGGGGAACAGGCACGGACTGTGCATGCCTGGAGTGGGGGAGAGAGCCACCTCCCACTCAGTTCTTCTTCGACTGCCTTCATGTTCACACCTCGCAGCAATCACTCTTTTTCTCCTTTCTTTGTTAACTTCTTTTGTTCTTTGCTCCTTTCCTTTTTTTTTGGTTTACTTTAGAAGAAAAACAGAGAGAGAAGTTCACTTTACTATTTTTCTTCACTTTCATTCTTTCACTCCCCCCCTTCCCCTCCCCTTGGTTGGGAAGGTGTTTGCATGGGCCACACCCTATTTTTTAAGTCATGTTGCCTTTGTCCTGCTAAACTCCCATCTAACGATGGCCATGACCTTTGTTTAATTTGTTTTGGGGAGTTTCATCGGGTTGACTCATGCCCTCATTGTGCCAAGTTCACTAGGCAGGCCCATAGGAGTAGGGTGGCCCGCCTTCGCACAGTTCTTTTGGAAGCTGCATTGTGCCCTACAATGTCTTCAACAGCATCTCGTGCTTCTTCTGCCCCTCAGAAACCGCCTTCTTACTTCTGGTTTTTGGCGGCTTGCAAGCGGGTGCACTCCATCTAAGCTCTGATGTGAGCACCCTGTAAAACATGCCATTGCAAGGGGTCTGAATTGATCTTGGACCCCCTCGACCCCTTGTAGGGGGGTCGTAGCCTGGGGTGCGTGAGGTCCCTCGCCTAAGGTCTTCAACAGCATCTCGTGCTTCTTCTGCCCCTCAGAAACCGCCTTCTTACTTCTGGTTTTTGGCAGCTTGCAAGCGGGTGCACTCCATCTAAGCTCTGATGTGAGCACCCTGTAAAACATGCCATTGCAAGGGGTCTGAATTGATCTTGGACCCCCTCGACCCCTTGTAGGGGGGTCGTAGCCTGGGGTGCGTGAGGTCCCTCGCCTAAGGTTCATGCCAAGGGTTTGAGGTTCCTTTGCCCTGATAGGTTCTCGCGGCACAGAGCCAGCAATGGCACTAAGAGGTGCACACCGGGCAGAGGGCCAAGTGATCTACATAAAATGATCTTTCCTACCTTCTGATGAAGCACAAGTGAAATGTGAGTTGATCCATGTCACAACAAGAAATCGCTTAAACGACAGCAGTAAAGCCACCCCAAACCCCGAAACAAGTGGAGGGGGAGGGGAATACCCAATCCCAATAAAACTGAGTTTAAAAAGCGGGGACTGAGAGAACCGGAAGTAACCATAGACTTTCCTAAAATGATTGCTGCCACTTTGCACCCTCTGCTGGGCCAGATGATCAACCTTAATGACAAGTTTGACATGTTGCAAAAAGAACTCAAAGGAAACACAACAACAACAGAGAAAATAGTGAGGAAGCTGATCGACCCTGTGCTTAAAACGGAAAAGATTTTAAAGAAACAACAGAAAGCAACAGAGGCATCTGAGAAAGTGGAAGACAACAAACATCAGAGGATGAAGAAGATTAAGATTGGGAAAGATCTGACATCATCTCAAAGGGCTTGGCAGAATCGTCGGACTTTGAAGCAGAATTAGGGGCTGCTACCCCTAAGCCTATAAAAACTAAATGGCTTTTTGATAAAACGAAACGTAGAAGAAAGAAATAAGCTAAATAGATTAATTTTGATAGCTGGTTGTTTACTTTTAACATATAATTTTAAAAGCTAGAATGTACACAATACAGAAGACTATGATGGAGATTGCTTGGTTTATAACTTTATATTTTTAAGATACACTTTTAGCTATATGATACTAGGGAAGTATCAACCGTTTTAAAGTTATGTATAAATGATCCTTGCTACTCTTTATTTTAGGTTGTATCCACTTCCCCAACCCTGTTGATTTGTAGCTTAGAAAAGCAAAATAACATATATTTTACCCAGTCATAAAATGGAGACCATAGTCCAAAAGAATCTTCTTCCATTTGCCCTTTTAGCATCAAAGTGAATTTATCAATTTCCGCACTTTCCATAATCTTTACTATTAAGTCTTGTTCCAAAGGTATTGTTGGAAATTTCCAAAGGATTGCAAATAAGATTCTAGCTGCTGTTACTCCACGGATTATAAAGTATCTTTGATTTTTGTCAAAATCATCTGGTATACAATTCAGTAAAAATAATTCTGGTTGAAAAGGTATTGAAATCTGCAGAACTGTCTGTATAAATGTATGCACCATAATCCAGAATTTATGTGCAATTTCACATGTCCACCACATATGGCTAAATGTACCTACATGCTTTCTACCCTTCAGAACAACTATTTGGCATGTTTTTATACATTAATAGCTCTAATTAATTTGGAAGTGCATTTACGATGTACTCTTCATGCCAAAGATCATAAGTGCAGTGGAGATTTAGTCCAATTTCTGCATTTCAATTGTAAAATATTGCATTTGATTTGAGAAACCTCAAGCATTTCTAAAGTTTATCATTCAGTTAACAGTTTCCTATATACCTTCTTACTACCAGTAGTTTTATGAAGTCACTCTAGCTGTTTGGTTTTCACTATAAGTTCCAATCTCAAGGCTTCTCTCTTATAGAAAGCTGTAATAGAGATAATACAACCCCATACCATTGATTTCATGGCATCCTGCAAGACCACATTTGATTCTCTACAGACAGTATTTTCATCAAAATATTGTTTCAAAGCCTGTTCAATGTCCAATTTAATCATATCATTCAATAAAACCGATGTGATCAACCTCCAGTGATCAGATCAGATTTATTGTTACAGTCAACAACCAGCACACTCAGTCATTTTACATAAAAAACCAGTCCAATTGGCATAGAACACTCTTGAATTCCATCCAAAAAACTAGGCTTCTCTGCCCAAGCCCTTCGGGATCTTGTTACAGTCAACGACCAGCACACTCAGTCAGTTTACATAAAAAACAGTCCAATTGGCATCGAACACTCTTGAATTCCATCCAAAAACTAGGCTTCTTTGCCCAAGCCCTTCGGGATCTCGGTATAGACCGGGCAAAGTCACTCATTAAGCAGAGCATGACTGACACTGAAAGACAAGTGGATATTCTCAGTTCTCCTGGCTATTTCTCTCCAGCAAATACCAGATATATAATTGCCCCTGAGGCCTATTTACATTTTCTCGAATCCAATAACTCTAGAAGGGCATTCACTTTAGCCAGAAGTATGTCCTTGCCATTCTGCAGTATTGGAAGGGAGGTTTAAAGGGACCCCTTACTCAATGAGGTTCTGCTCCAGCCCCCTCCATGAAATAGACTCTCTGGAACACATATTCTTTAACTGCGTATACTATAGGGCAATCTGCATGGAGACTATTGGTCCATTGTTAGAAAGGTTTCCTGGCAGATCAAATAGAACTAAACTCAACTACCTTCTGTCTAGCAGGAACTATCAAACAACAAGACTGCTGGCTAGATTTCGTGCCCAGGTTAATAAGGAATGTAAAATGCATGGCAATTAGACTAAGCTCTTATCTTTTATCTAAATTATACATGAGTTTTATTACTGTTTTATTCTATTTTTATTTTATAGTCACAGATATATAATTTAAGAATGCCACTGTTGGTTTTATTCCATATTTCTTATTTGAATGTTTTTAATGTAAAATGACTGAGTGTGCTGGTCATTGACCATAACAACCTCCAGTGTTTTTGTGGGTTGTGAGTTTTATTACACTCCAGTTTTCCCATTACCCAAGCACGATCAGAATAAAGCTTAGGACCAATCATTGAGTCTATGATATTATTAGAAAGTGATGCTGAAGTGAGTATAAAGTCTATCTGTTTGTGAACTTGGAAGTGTGATGAAAAAAATGTGTAATCTCTATCCACAGGGTGACACATATGCCAAATATCTTGAAGATTAAATTTGTCCAACAGAAGCTGCAGTTCTGTTTTGGAGGAGACCCTAGAGTTATGTTTTGTTTCAATAAGTTGGAAGAGTGTTCCTCCAGGCTGGAGCCAGGGCTGAAAAGGCCCTGGCTCTGGTGGAGGACAGCAGAATGCTCTTTGGACTAGGGGTCACCAGCAAGTTTTGGTCACTAAGGCATAACACTCTCCGGGGGGGGATACCAGGAGAGGCCGTCCCAAAGGTATGCTGGTTCCAGACCATTTAGGGCTTTGAAGGCTATTACCAAGTTCTTGAATCTGATCCAGTCTTCATCCAGTGCAGCTGGTAGATGACTGGTTGAATATGGGTGTTCCTGTGTTCCTAAAGGGTGTTCCTGTGAGCATAGTTGCATTCTGGGCCAGATGCAATTTCTGGGTTAGCCTCAAAGGTAGCCCTATGTAGAGCAAGTTACAGTAATCCAATCTGGAGCTGACCATTGCGTGGTTCACTGTGGCTAGGTCAGGAGGAGACAGGAAAGGGATCAACTGCTTAACCTGGTGTAGGTGGTAAAATGCCAGTTTCACTACATTTGTGACCTGGGCCTCCGTTGACCAGGAGGCATCCAGGATCACACCGAGGCTTCTGACAGTTGCTCCAGATGTTAATGGAACATCAGTCTTGCATCCCCCCAGGCCAGCCACAGGACCTCTGTCTCTGATGGATTTAACTTCAGCCAGCTCTATTTTAACCTGCCAATCACAGCCTCCAGACCCCTGCCCAAAATCTCTGGGGTGGCTGTAATGATTCCTTGTTTTAGAGAGTGTGTGTTCCTTTAAATGTTTGGTTGGAGTGTAGTGAATGCAGAGTGATTGAGAGAGACCAGTGGGGTCTGATTGGAGGATGACAGAGTGGGGGAGGAGTGGATCTGTGTGGGTGTCAGTCAGATATAGAAAAGTCGGTTAAGAAAAATCAGTTGGAATTGTTCAGTTAGTGAGTGTTCTGTTAGTTCTGTGTGGGATCTTAAAGAGTGCAGTATATATGTCTTCAAAAGTGAGACTCTAAAGATCTGGAAGGAAGTCAAAATTACCAAGAGCTTAGCCTGTGTGGCTGCCTAAAGAGTGATTCCTGTTAGTGCTGGATTTGAGTGTCAAAAAAAGAGAACTGTGTGTGTGATACATTTGCCAGACGTATTTACAAGTCCCTTATTCCCAAACAGTTTCAGATAAACCAGCCTCATATTTTGTTCTTATTTCAATAAATCATATTTTGTTAAAGTTTATCCCAGAATTCAGTTCTATCTTTCCTCAGGACCACATAGATCCCTGAAAAGCCTAGACTCTGGGTCACATTTCCAGCAGCAAAGGAAAGAAGGTTTGGAATTCCTTAAATTCCTGGTGGCAGCAGAAACTACCCAGTTTACAAAAGCAAAGAACACATATAAAGTGAAAACCCGTCCTCCCAAATAAGCGGACGCCACAGTGGTGTTCGGCCGGCTGTTCATCAACAGATACAGCTGAGAGTCATCAGTATACAACATCGAGGATCCTGTCAACCTCAGTCCATGAGAGCTGGCTGAATTGATCCAGTAACAGACCAGAAGATGGCCAAGGGGTCTCCAGTTCCCATACTGTATCAGTATTCGCTGGGAGATCCTGGTGGAATGACAAGATTCTATCCTCACAAAAAGCTTGCGAAAGCCTCACAGTTAATAGCTGAATTACTAGTATTTTCAGGTCTCTCAGAGAGAGAGAGGTTAATGACCTAATAACCCTAAATAATTGTGCAGGGCGAGAGCTAGCGGATGCAATGGAGGCCACATTAAAAAAATCTTTCTTACCGGTCTTCACTGCCATCTCACAGGACCTCATAAATGCCCTACAGGATGCTCTTGCAGCCTCGTCATGAGTCAGTTGCCAAACTCTCCCGCCATCTAAGCTCCCATTTCATCCTCTGTAGCTCCTCAGAATATGGTATGAGTGTGAAGAGGGTGTTGGGGGGGGCGATTTTATTGTTGGCTTCAGAAGGATGGCTATGCCAATCATCTATCAGCTCATCTAATGAGTCACCAGGAAGAATCATCCTGTAGAGTGTTCTGGAACCCAATTGGATCCATTAGTCTCCATGGGCAAATATAAATCAGCTCATCATCTATGCAGGAAGGAGTTGAAATACCCAGACAGGCCTTCAAGACAGGTTGGTCTGACCATGGCACTATATTCATATTAACTGGACTCACATCCAACCTCGTAGCAATGATCAAATCCAGTGTGTGGCCTGCTTGATGTGTGGATCTGATACAGATTGATAGAGTCCCAGTGCAGCCATGGAAGGCACCAGGTCCATAGCCCACAAGAAGTTGACAATGTCAGCATAGACACTGAAATCCCCCCCTAACCAAAAGTCCAGGGAATTCCAGGGTCCAGCTTGCTACTGCCTCCAGCAGGCTCGGCAGGGTATGTGCTGGTGTGCTAGGTGATCAGTACACCAACCAGCCAAACTTGCTTTAGCATCCCACACCAGGCCAACCCAATCAATACCGGTGATATTTGGGACAGGGAGTGTCCTGAAGGAGAAAGACTCCCAAATGAGGATCACCACACCTGACCTTCTGTCTGAGACTGGTGAAGGACTGAAAACCCCGGAGGGACTAGTTGTTTCAGGGCAAATGTCTCATCCTCCCTCATCCAGGTCTCAGTCACATATGCCAGGTCCCCTCTTTGCACTGCAAAATAACTTTGCAGTGTAGCAGTCTTATTATTAATGGACCTGGTATTGCCCAACACCAGTGACAGAGAAAGGTTACATTCCTGTCCCCATTATCAGGATGGGACAAAGGTTGGAAGAAGACTGAGCATAGCCATATCTCCTTCTCTGTCCCTTATAAAACCTTCTCTCACTGCCATCCTCACCCCCATATTACTGGGACCCCCAGCCCCAAGTTGACCTCCCCCATGCAATCATGTAGTCCCGACTTTACCCCTTATCATTCCCCTCACCCATACAGTACAGATTCTAAGGCCGAGTTCAGACTGGCAGTTTGGCCCAATATAGGCACGTTTCAGAAACGTTTCACAAACAGATTAAAGGGGCAGTTCACACCGGCACATCTGTCCTGTGCTCCCCAGCTGTACTCAACCTGTCTCGTAACACTTTCCTCCCGAGTTTAAAAGATACCAGGTGAAAGTGGTATCAAACCCTGGAAAGCTTAATTATCCCGTGTCCATCCCGCACCAACAAAGTGTGAATGCCAAAACCCGCGTTTTTCTTGTGCCCTTATGCGCATACGCGCTTATGCGCAGACGCGCATATCTCCAGATTACCAAAAAGAAAGCCGTGCCTCCACCAGGGGTGGGCAAACAGTGTGAACACTTCCTTGCGCCTCCTCCCCAGTATGCTCCCGTATCAGTTGGTGCAGTGTGACCAGGAAAACCCAGAACAGTTTGTTCCGGGTCTTTTTTGCCACGACTCCCTCCCACTTCAAACTACCAATCTGAACTCAGCCTAAGTCAGCTTGTATTGAATAAAAACACATTAAACATTCACTGTTGGTAAATCCACCCAATAGTAGATATAACTTTCTCTCTACCCTGGTGATTGGAATCAGTTCCATAATTTATGGTATGGTTTTATTTTTTCCTTCAAAAGGAGTCCAAAAGAGGCCCATTTTCACAAGATATTATAATAAAGAATTCCCAATGACAGTGATATACGAAGCTTTCAAATGTAGTAATGGGAAACATTTTTGAGTGCTTCGCTCATCTTAAATGGTTAGGTACTAAAAGAGAAATGATTGAAATATGCACCCCAATATGATTGGGGATCTCAGTGCTGTTAAAACAGTAGCAAGCAGAATTTTTCCACGATTGCACTCAACTGCAGTATGCATCACATTTGAACTCTTGCATAGCTGCATTGAGTTTAATTGATTGAGAATTAATTAACATTCCACAGTAGATGACTTTTTCATGAGATAATTAATCTTAGTGAAAAATGATAAGTAGAGCCTCATAAACCCAAGCAGATTTTCTAGATGCACATTTTTGTTTAGTCGTGGTTGACAGCCTTTTTTCTTGTTAGATGAATTAGATGTCTAAAAATGTCTCTCTGTTATACTTATTTTGGCTTGGCAGCATATAGTTGTTATAGTGGTAATATTTCAAAGCCAAAAGTGTTAATATTATCCATAAATTCTGCCCAATGATATGCAATGGTTGCAATCCATCATGGAAAGTAAATGATGTTGATTGAACAAAATAAATATGATGCTTTAGGAAGTTATGACCTTGTCAGTTAACTTCATTGTGACAGTTCAGAATTAACTCTTTTTGGAGCCAATTCCCACAGAATTAAAAAGCACAATACAGCTTTGATAACTCCTCTCATATAACTAAGAGGCTAGAAAACGTTTGTTAGTTTGCCCATTTTAAGAGATTAATGAGCATAATGGCATTGGTAGGAAAAGGGAAAAAAAACCTTTCCCTTTCCTTTCCACCATTTTGATTGTATCCCTTTTCCATGTATTTCTCTATTCATAATTTAAAGACAAAAGATAATTAACTTGAATGGTTTACTGTACAATCCTAAGCAGAGTTGCACCCTTCAAAGTCTACTGATTTCAGCAATTTTAGGGTTGCCAAGTCCATCTTCCACCCCCAGCGGGGGACTTTGGGGGCAGTCCTGGAAGGGGTGGGGCATCCCCAACGTGACGTCATCACGTTGGGGACGTCTGCCCCCCCCCCGTGCGCTGGATCTCCAGAAACACAGGTTCCCTGCACTTAAAGTACCCGGCAGCCCGCGTTT